>NW_014578660.1:8508-11525 GCF_000485595.1 Priapulus caudatus
GAGATGGACATCAAATCACTTCTCCTACTACATCATACAGTAGCAGTGCAGAGGTTTCCCTTAATTTAAGGCCAGCCTCGTCCAAGAGACAAAAGTGTAATTTTTGTGATCGAAAAGACGTACTCTGCCAAACGGGATATGAGGAAGATGTGAATGTTGCCGCTTTTCCAGCGTGGCCTTTGATAGGAGATCTATTATATACGCACAGTGAGAGAGTGATGTGAAGGGCTGGCCGCGCAGGCAGGCAGGCAGACGTCACTCTGACTCGGGCGACGCAGGTTTACGAGGAGCTAGCAGCTGATCCGTCATACTGCCCCTTGTTCTTCGTCAGGTAGCTTGCCAGATACTCTATCGGGTTGTCGGGTCTGAGAAATGCGCAACCAAGTCAGTCCGTAAGTTGCAGTCACTTATGTCAACAGTTACGTGCAATAATGTTGCAACAGTTACGTGTAATAATATTGCAACAGTTACGTGCAATAATATTGCAACAGTTACGTGCAATAATGTTGCAACAGTTACGTGTAATAATGTTGCAACAGTTACGTGTAATAATGTTGCAACAGTTACGTGCAATAATATTGCAACAGTTACGTGCAATAATGTTGCAACAGTTACGTGTAATAATGTTGCAACAGTTGCGTGAAATACCGAGATGCCAAGAGATTAGATTAATTTTGCCAGAGTATAATACATGAATTATCTGCACCTCAAAAGCACACGTAATCGATCTATTTACTTCTTACAATTCGAATACTTATAAGGTTCGACATAGATCTTCACCTTTCTTTAGCGAATGTTGACAAGCCTTGAAGAAGGATTGGCACGACGGTTTGATCGAGGTATTGTCGTGTCGGCGGGGGGGATGGGGGGGTGGAGGAAGCTCTAAATAAGAGCAAAGATTTAGACCTTTGTTAACAGGTCAACAAATCCATGTTTAACCCACCTCTCTGATGGTCAAAAGCCTTATCAGACCACATTACTTCTTTGCATGTCAGCGGATAAGTAGATTCATGGTCCTTCAAATAAAGTGAATAATAATCGGTAGGTCAGCGCTGAATACAAAAAAGTTTGACACTGCGGTCCGGTTAGACCATCGTCCTCAGAAATGTCTGATATCTGACCTTCCCCACTGCCACTTTGACCTCCCCGCCGTCATGAGTTCCTCCCCATTCACAACTATACACGCGAATATTAAGAGATAGGTCGAGCCGTGCGATTTGTGCCGCAATCCGTATTTCCTCCTAGTACCTTAATTTAAGGGAAAGATTCTCCTCCATTGACACATCTCGAAATTTTGGAACAAGGGTCAAAATGTCGAGATGTGTCAGAGGGAGAAATCCCCCCCAAAATTCGACATCCTGAGTCCTTTCAACGAATCCCCCCCCCCCCGACGATCCCGAATATCAAGACCGTACGTCGAATCGGGTTAAGATTTGTGCCCAACAGCACCGACGCACGGACATCATGTGAGTCTACAAGCCGCATACCGAGCTACGTCAGCTGAGCTAAAAATACTAACGTTTCTCCAGAACCACATCAAAGTTTTAATTTTGTAAATGCCAATTTTAAAAGAGTGAGTGAGAGAGCGGGAGAGAGGCAGAGAGAGAGAGAGGGTAGACGAGACAGAGCAATAAAAGAGAAAGAGACAGAGAGAGAAAGAGAGAGAGAGAGAGAGAGAGAGAGAGAGAGAGAGCGAGAGAGAGCGAGAGCGAGAGAGAGAGAGAGAGAGAGAGAGAGAGAGAGAGAGAAAGAGACAAATAAGCAGAACAAACAAAGAGACAGGAATCGTGGCGGACGCGTCACCTCAACGTTTTCAGCGACAGCTTCCTTCGCGCTCTCCTCCTGACTGTCATTGTCCGCCGGCGTCTCCCCCGTCCCGTTCTCCGCCGCCGCCGCCGCCGCATCTCTCTCCTTCCCCTCCGCCGCCTCCGGCTCCTCAATCTTGGCAACCGCTTCCGTTGCCGAGGCGACGTCCGCATCCGGTAACGCCTGAGCCTCAGGCGCTGCTTCCGGGGCTGTCGGCTCCGGCGCAGCGGCGGGGACGGTGGCGTCCTCTGCCGGGGGTTCGGCAGGTGGTGCCGCCGCCGCCGCCGGTTCCTCGGTCTCCGCCGGGGCGGTCAGCTCCATCTCCATCGGAGTCTCCTTCTGTTCCTCCTCCACGGGCAAGTCGCTCGTCTCCTTCACTTGTTCTGTTTGAGGGTAAAACGCACGAGGCGAAACCTGTTACTAATTATATTAATTTTGCTTCCATTATGTTTATTTTATTATATTTTATTATATTAATTATATTATATTATTTATATTATATTTATATCTATAATTTGGGGTTTTCCTAGTGTAGCAGCTATACATCAAACCAACTTCATATAACGGATAACTGCCCATAGAGGTTTCCTCATGTGGTCATTATAGACAGGTCCGACTGCATAAGTGAGTTTGGATGCGAAGAAAACTGGAGAGCATTTGAGAATGAGTTTGGAGGCGAGAGTCTGAGCGTCATGCACTGAACAAATTCGTACGACGAGCGAGAGTTTAGATGTTTTGCTGGAATCGTGAAGACAGTGAACTTCGCAGAATCGGGGGTTAAATGTTTGATCTAGTGCAGTGCACAGTACTATGCACAGTATAAGAGATATCGGAAAGTCCAGCTGTGTTAGTTAGGTCATAGGAAAAGGGGTCTAAAAATGGCCGCGGCGGGCTAGGGGGGGGACGGAAAGTCGCATGATTAATGTAAACACTCCAGTGCGTTTTTTAGTTTTTGAATTAACAGTAAACCATTGCAAAATAATCCCAAATGAACGCACAAATCAATATTCAAGGGTTCGAAAATCCTAATCAGGTCCGCGGGCCCAGATGCCCGTAATTTTACAAGCGTCGGGCCTGGCCCACCCCATAGTCTAATACTAGCAAGCCCGGACGGCACGCCTGTAGAAAATGCCACCCCCACAGCATGCAACAGCAACGTCACTAAGTTACCTCAGCGCCGGATTCAGAAGAAATGGCAGAAAATTAAGACA
>NW_014578660.1:11966-24585 GCF_000485595.1 Priapulus caudatus
ACGCCCCCGCGAGTGTGTATTAGCGTGTGTATTAGCTACTGTGCTTGTGTGTACATTTGAGGAAACAGCCCTGGAAAAAAGTCGCCCTGGAAAGTGGAAAAAGAGCCCTGGAAAATGAAAAAGTAGCCCCCGAAATTTTGGGGGGGTTTGCAAAAAGAGCCCCGGAAAGAAAAAAATTAATTTTTTCACTGGGCCATGTCCTCAGAAAATGTCTGATATCTGACCTTTCCCCCACTGTCCTTTGACCTGTGACCTCCAATTTCACACTGGTGAATGGGTTTCCTGCCCATCACACTATACACCGAATAATAAAGAGCATAGGTCGAGCCGTTCAGATTTGTGCCGCAATTCCGCATTTCCTCCTATACCTTAAGTTAAGGGGGAAATATTCCCCCTCTGTTGACACATCTTGACCTTTGACCCTTGACCCACAAATTGGTCCTTTTCACGATCCCCCCCACGTCCCAAATATCGTCACCGTACGTCGAGCGGTTAAGATTTTTGCCCAACTGTTGACAGACGGACGGACGCACGCACAGACAATCTTGCGATTCTACAAGCTGCATCTGACATCGTCAGATGAGCTAAAAAACCTAGACTAGTACTATCGTAACGATGTTATATATAGGCAACTTATCACCCCCCCCCCCCTTATCTGATCTCAACATGGCGGCGGGGACTTTCCGATATGGCTTATATCGTATCTTTTTGGAGGAGTCTGTGAATAATGTTATTGGGAATGGTTAGTGACTGAAAAATGTTGTAAACCTCTCATTTAATGATTTATATTACTTGTGCTTCAAAGCCAACTCTGCTATAGTACTGAACCATCTCATTTTATCCTTACTAAAAGTAAGAGTACACTTCCCACTAACAATGCGCTAGCCTCAGAAACAATGTCAATAATACTGATACTACTACTAGATACCAAGAGAAATGCATTTAATATTGAAATATTGCCATGACTATTCAGTTTTCACAGTTTGAAGCCGACAAAATGTTTAAATGTTAGAAGACGTGCGTTGTTATTGGCGTTCATGGTGCCGACAACAGACTACAGTAGCGACTCTGTGTCGTGACTCGTGTGTCACTGTGTGTACCGGTGATTTCCAATTATACGCTTTACTTTAATTAAAGACTGATACCAGATGGTATTTTAAAGACAACGGGTTACGTGGTAATTATTACAGGAAGGAATCGTCATTTGAATACGCTCAACATTAAGAAGTGATATTTTAAACAACAAAGACAACCGCCACTTACCATCCGCCATGTTGTTTATGGATTGCGTAGTATGCTCTATTGTCACGGCCATCATCGTCATCGTTTTGATCATAAAATAGTTTAGAAATAGAATTTCTGCTCTACAGTCAGCGATTCAGTGCGTGTTAATTTGGCGTTAACAGATTATCACATTTTTTACATATTGGGATAATTAATCTTACATACACTAATGCAGTAATGGGCCTTATGGTGACAGAAATACGTTTTTAACCGGTAGGTGTCACTAACATTTGTTTAACAAATAACATCAGTAGGAAATGAGAAACGTACATGGAATATGTATGAAAATGCGTATACACTCTATCACACACGCACACGTGTACATAATTTCATTTAAATTGATATTAAATATTTTCATGGCCGAAAATGTGTTAATCGTAAAAGTACTAGTGTCGTGACAGCAAATAATGAAATATACCCACTGCACTATGCCAATGCCATGCCCATGCACTGATGCAGGCCATGGCACTAATTCCTTACACAATTCAGATCGTAAATTTCTGTTGTGGAAATAGCAGCTATATAATGAGAAAATGTATTACGGACCTTGTATAAAAATGTGTTACCTATTACTAATAATGTGCCACAAAAGTCAACGGAAAATAACGCTAAAAAGCATCGTGTAGGTTATCAAATATATTTTCTCCGTAAAGCAAATGCAATGCAACTGCAAAACTTTAAGAGAAGCACAAAAATAGGTTGAAAAGGTCGTACATTTAGGCAGGCTCCAGTTTACATGCCAGCAACAATGAAATCGCAAAAAAGCACGGAGGAAACCCTCCTCGCAGAGTTGCATGAATATGTAATTGTAAATACCTCCCTCACAGCCACGTATATATGCATATAGCATTTGCCGGGTGCTCATAGTAAATATACACGTTTGAAAACACGTTGGTCACAAGTAGCATATACTGCAACAGGCACAAATGTAAACGGTTACACTGAAAAAGTTGCAATTGTACAAACAACGGAATTGTATAGCGTTAAGGAAACGACCTGAATAGCTTGGGCGATATTGTCTCAGGGTAATGTATTAGGATGCCACAATCACCGACTACCAAAGATGAATATTTACAACAGAAGCTGGTCAGCTTCACCGGTCAAGAGATGCTACAACCTCACGATGTATGTATAGCCTGTACATTACAACCACATATGCTGAATAAACTGTCACCGTTTAATGGCAAGCAACGTCAAGACAATACTGGATTGTTGCTAGAAATCAATTAAAGCCGGTTTGGCAGGCAATGCAATGCATTACTTATTATGCCGCAGAGTTCACCCGACGTTCAGCAATCTACACACATAGAGAGAGCGACGCACATTCTTGTAAGCTATGGAAAGTCGAATATGCCGATGCAGAAATGTTATTGAAGTATTAATAACAATATCACTTACTTCATATGCACACACTAAAGCATCAAAACACGCACCATAAGAGCACTTCACCCATGCAAAAAAAATCATCAGTTCACTAAATCGTGCAATTGATACCATTTCACCATTGTACACGACACATCGCACGCACAGCAGCAGCAGCAGCAACAACCTGCTATTATATGTGCGCTGGCTTTACAAATACAGACTATAACCGTAATATAAAGACTGTAGTTAAAATTAAAGCAGGGTCAACTAATTCTTCATTAAGTTATTAACCAGTTGGTCCACAGCCACATTTCTATACAACATTACAAAATATATAGCGACCGTCTGCAGTACACTACAAAGAGACCCAGGGAAGATAGAGAAAGAGTGGGTGAGCAGTGAGAAAGAACAAAAAGAGAGCGAGGAGACAGAGAATAGGAGGAACAAGCAGAGAGAGAAAGAGAGAGAGAGGGATATAAATAATGTGTATACGTTATATTTCATCCACGCATTGGCAGTAGCAGCAACAGCAGCAGCAGCAGCACCAGTAGCAGCAGTAGTAGCAGCAGCAGCAGCAGCAGCAGCAGCAGTAGTAGCAGCAGTAGCAGCAGCAGCAGCAACAGCAGCAGCAGCAGCAGCAGCAACAGCATGCACTACATCACAGTCCACCTACAAACTCAGGGAACTGAATACGACCGCCTCATCGTCGCGATACTGGCCAAAGCAATGAATCTGTAGCAGAGAAAGCTAACAAGCACTGATGCTGTCACAGCAACATATATATATATATATATATATATATACACTTGCCATGCCTCGGTGGGGAATGTGAAGGGGCCGGCCTATCCCTCTCCCCGTCTCACTGAGCTAGCAGATTGAAGTTGTGCCAGCAAAGTTTCGAAGGAGGGCACACACACGTACACATCATATCATGAAGTAAAGGACAAGAACAGCACGTTACTAGGAGTAAATAATAGGTCTATGTATCGACCATTGTTAACCCCCTGATGATAGCTTACCCCCGACTGCAGGCGTGTGCTTGTGTGCGTGGTTGGGTGTGCATGCGTTAATGGTCGAGTGTGCATGCGTGCGTGGTTGGGTGTGCATGCGTGTGTTGTTGGGTGTGCGTGCGTGGTTGGGTGTGCATGCGTGTTGTTAGGTGTGCGTGCGCGTTTGTGTGTACGTGTGTACAACCTACACGGTCTCAGAATAGTGCTACCGGTACGACGAGACGCCATGAAGGCTACTAGAGATTTCTCACAGATTGTTAAGGCTTTCGTTTGCTGGGGTATAACGCGCGACGGGGGATCGTAGTTCGGTGAGAAGCAACAATACTGCAGCATTCTGGCCGCGCCACGTCAAGCTGTCACTACACTCGCTAAAGCTACCCCCTAACCCTAACCCTAACCGTCTAGCTACAATGCTAGCCGGTGGCTAACCACGGCAACCTCGCAAACGAACGAACGAGCTCGCGAAAGCGCTCGCACACGCAAAGCCGCTACCGATTATTGCGCGCAAGTGGAATCACGGGTTTGCATTTCCCCTTACCCCCCCCCCCGCGCGTCGTCGCATGGTCACGCCACGCGACGATCATTTTGCTGTAAGTAGAGTCGTAACGCCGCAGGCGACGAGGAAACGATCTCGTCTCTCTCTCTCGAACGCGGAATTCGAGATATGCGGCGTGTATATCTCGGACGCGGCGCCTGGCGAGAGAGACACGAAGCGAGGCGTCGCGTTACCGAGTGGCGCGCAACGATACATCCCTGCAGTCAGCCAGCCGTGACCGACTCAGCTCACGGAAACTTATCACCGAATGAAAGCGCGCTGACGCCCCGCCCCCAGTGACAATCACTCCCCCTAGGGACCATCAGCACCCCCTAGTGACAATCACTCGGTCTATCGGCGCCCCCTAGTGACAATCAGTAGGTTGAGTTAGGCATATGTACTCCGTGACCACCCGACAATGTTGAAACACATTCAACGCTGTCGTTTAAGTCGCGCACGCGCGGCCGAATCTAATCTAGCGTACGAGCGGACATGTATTTCCCCTCGTCGCTAGGCTTCCGTCGTCGAGGTCGTCCCGTGCGCGCGCGGGGGGGAGGGTCGCAGCGGCGGCGGCGGGCGGTTACTTGTTCGGCGGTCGTTTGACGATGTTCTTGCTCATGGCTTCTTCGTCCGCGAGCTGCTGTCGGAAGTTGCTCACGCGCGCTGCGGAAACAACCAATCACAACGCTCACACGATCTGACGTAATCAATCGATCGATCACAACGCTAATTTAATTAATGATGGATTTGTATTAACTAAGACTAGTGTTAATTAAACTAGACTAATATAATAATTAATGGAAATTAGGAACCCAATTGCCAGAAATCCATTTGCTATAAAACGTTAGACTGTTGTAAGGCTAAAATGTCATAACTTTTGTATGTGACATTTCACTCTTTTTTACATGTCATAAGTATTCATGAGGTTTCTGTAATGGCCCCCATCTAACTACAACCTCCTAAATGTATCACCACTTCATGTGTTCATCGTACAAAATAAAATGACAACTGAGAATCTTGCACAACAAACTAAAAAGAACAAGTAAATTAACTTGGTTTTAAGGGTAAACCAAGCATGCTACTAAAAAACCATCAAAACCTTCAAAGAATCCACCAATAAAACGTTATTGCCAGCCGTCGACACCCGAAATGTTTAAAGGCAGTTGCTACAGTCGCCACTAGATGGCGGCACTATGCACCTTTGAATTTCTCCAGTGAGTTGATCTTCTGCTGACAGAGTTCCTCAAGCTGCTGAGCGTAAGCCTCCACGTCGTAATCCACCTCATCCGTGATCGACATCAGCTGTTCATCGTCCTCCAGCCAGTGTCGCGACGCCTGCAATAATCCACACACACGCTAACGATTAACGACTTAATTAACTAAGCTTAATTACACGCTCAGCGAGACATGAAGTGTTAGCTATTTTGATTGAGAATTCGACGAGCCAGTGTCGGGATGTCAGCAATAAGTCACGCACGATAGCTACTAACGAGACCCTTAATCACTCGCTTATTCAGTATTGAACCTACAGGAATAAGGTTCCTAGAAAGAAAGAAGAAACAAAAGGCGAGGGAAGGAAGAAAGGAAAGAAGAAAGAAAGAAGGAAGGGAGGAAGAAAGAAGAAAAGAAAGAAGAAAGAAAGAAGAAAGAAAGAAGAAAAGAAGGAAGGGAAGAAAGAAAGAAGAAAAGAAGGAAGGGAAGGAAGGAAGAAAGGAAAAAAGAAAGAAGAAAGAAAAAAAGAAGAAAAGAAAGAAAGAAAGAATAGAAATAAGAAAGAAGGAAGGGAAGGAAGAAAGAAGAAAAGAAAGAAGAAAGAAAGAAGAAAGAAAGAAGAAAAAAGGAAGGGAGGAAGGAAGGGAGGACTTACAGCGATGAGGTTCTTGTGTTCGTCGACGACCTCCTCCTCCATCTCCTGCAGGTGCGAGACAGCCTCGTGGAACGTGTACAGCTCTGCGCTCACCTCCTCCTCCTGTGTCAGCAAGCATTATGTACAGGACGTTACACGGCATTACAGGGCGTTACAGGGCGTTACACATACACCATTGTTAACGCACAGCGTAACGCACAGCGTAACGCACAGTAATGCCTCGACGTACAAACTGTAACCACATCCCTTTACATCATTAATCTGTTACACAGAGTCATACAGACATTGTGGTTCTTTTCTATTTCTCTCGCTCTCTCGCTCTCTCTTCTTTCCTCTCCCCTCCCTGTTCCCTTGGTTTGGTCTTTCTCGCGTCTCTCTCTCTCTCATCCTCGCTCTCGCTCTCGCTCTCGCCTCTCGCCTCTCTCTCTCTCGCATCTCATCTCTCTCTCTCGTCTCTCTTCTCTCTCTGTATATAATATCTCTCTCTTCACTACCCTCTATCTCTTATGTATATATTAATATGCTCTCTCTCACTACTCTATATCTTTATTATACATATATCTCTCTCTCTCACTCCTTCTATCTCTATGTATTATCTAGTATCTCTCTCTCTCACTACCTCTCTCTCTATGTAATATATCTCTCTCTCTCACTACCTCTCTCTCTATGTAATCTATATCTCTCTCTCTCACTACCTCTAATACTCTATGTATATACTAATCCCTCTCTCTCACTAGAGAACCTCTTATCTCTTATGTATATGTATGCTCTCTCTCTCACTACCTCTATCTCTATGTATATATATCTCTCTCCTTCACTACTTCTATTTCTCTACATGTTATACCTCTATCTCTATGTTTATATATCTCTCTCTCAACTACCTATATCTCTATGATACTATATCTCGCTCTCTCACTACCTCTATTCTCTATGTATATACCTCGTATCTCTACTGATATTATATATATCTCTCTCCTCACATACTCTATCATCTATCTAATATATATATCTCTCTCTCACTACCTCTATCTCTATGTATATATACTCTCTCTCTCTCCACTACCTCTTCTCTATGTATATATATTATATATCATCATAACCTCTCTCTCTGATTATATTATATCGTCTCGCTCTCATACCTCTATCTCCTATGCTATACTATATCTCTCTCTCCACATACTCTAATCCTACTATGTATATCTATATACTTCTCTCTCTTCACTACCTCTACTCTCTATGTATATATATCTCTCTCTCACTACTCTATCTCTATGTATAATATAAATATCTCTCTCTCACTCCTCGTATCTCTATGTATATAATATATCTCTCTCTCACTACTCCTATCTCTACTTAATATTATTATCTCTCTCTCATACCTTCTATCTCTATTGTACATATATATCTCTCTCTCTCACTACGGCTCTCATCTCTATGTATATATATCTCTCTCTCTCTCCTGACTCTATCTCTATGTATATATATTCTCTATCTTTCACTTCTCTATCTCTATGATATATATATCTCTCTCTCTCACTACCTCATATCTCCTAGTATATTATATCTCTCTCTCACTACCTCTATCTCTACTGATATATATATTATCTCTCTCTCTCACTACCTCTCTCTCTATGTATATATATCTCTCTCTCTCACTACCTCTCTCTCTATGTATATATATCTCTCTCTCTCACTACCTCTCTCTCTATGTATATATATATCTCTCTCTCACTACCTCTATCCTCTTATTGTATATTATATCTCTCTCTGCACTACCTCTATCTCTCATGTATTATATATCTCTCCTTCACTACCTCTATACTCGTATGTAATATATATCTCCTCCTCTCGTCACTACATCACTATCTCTATGTATAAATATATCTCTCTCTGCACTACCTCTAATCTCTATGTATATATATCTCTCTCTGCTCATACTCGTATCATCTATGTATTACTAATATCTCTTCTCTATTCAATACTCTATCTCTAATGTATATATATCTCTCTCTCTCACTACCTCTATCTATAAGTATTATATCTCCTCTCTCTCACTACCTCTATCTCTATGATTATATATCTCTCTATCTCACATTACCTCATTAATCTCTATGATAGTATATATCTCTCTCTCTCACAATACGCTCTCCTCTATGTATATATTATCTCTCTCTCTCCGCTAACCTCTATCTCTGTGTATATATATCTCTCTCTCTACTACCTCTATTCTCTCGTGTATATATATCTCTCCTCTCTCCAACTTACCTCTCTCTCTATGATATATCTACTATCTGCTCCTCTCTCACTTCTCTCTCTCTATGTAATATATATCTCTCCTCTCTCACTACTTCTATCTCTATGTATATATATCTTCTTCTCTCTTCAATTACTACTATCTCTATGTTTATATTATCTCATCTCTCTCACCTACTCTATCTCTTAGTGTAATATATATCTCTCTCTCTCCATACCTACTCTCTCATCATTATATCTATACTCTCCTCTCCACTACCTCTCTCTCTATTGTATATCTTATATCTCTCTCTCTCTCACTACCTCCAGCACCTATCCTTACTTTTCAACATCGCTCGTCACGATAACCTGCATATAACAGCTGCTCAAGGAAAGCGGCCAAAATGTCCTTTATAGACAGTGTCGGTTATATAGAGACGGTTTCGCCGTGCACAAGTTTCCATCTGTTTATAGTCTTAGTGTGTCAAGCTCAACGGTATTTTGCTTTTGGTCGTGATGAAAATGTTTGTGACCATTCTTGGGTAACTCGTGGCGCGTTGCCACGGGCGACGATAAACGACCTACGTTTTGCGTGCAGAGCAGGGCAAGGTCGCTGTTCTGCGGAGAGAGGGCGCCGGTGGGCGAGAACATGTCTTCGTTGCGGGGGGCAGGTCTGTAGTCCGCCGGTCCAGCCGGTCCGAGCTCCTTCACTCTGTGGAGCGCACGCAGACACACACGCAGAACATTAATACTGCACTAGCAACCAGTAGAACCCTTACATTTTCTTAGGCAAGGCAAGCGTTGCCTAATGGTTTAACTAGAAACTTTGGGGCACCCCAGCGCGTTGCGCTAGAACTGAGGCGAACATTCTAATCTTCTTTCTGAGCAGGGTTACCTATGTAACTTGTTCATTAGCATTTTAATTAGCTTTATACATTATTATTAAGTTTATACCTACAAGTTCACACGTTTTTCTCACACTAATTATCTTCAGCAAGGCTACTCATCATAACAGCAAGAATACAGAGTGAATAGGTAATAACCAAAGGTTTTCCTCAACTTTTTAATGGAAACACAACATGGTTGCTTTCACTTTGACTTGTCAGCACATCCCAGTAAACAGGAGAAGCGATAATTTCGACCCCACCCCATCTGTGGTTGCCTTACCTGTCGGCGTATCGCAGTGTGTTGAGTGTGTGCTCCACAGAACTCATTCCAGGTGTGATCATTGCAATCTGCACGACACAAGAAATGACAAACGATGAAGTAACATCATCTCACCATTCGCGAAATCAACGTTATTAAGTAAATACAATCGTACACAATCATGTAATTAAATACTAAATTTCATCATGCAATTATTTATGCCACAGAACCAAAACCTTCTTTTATTTAGCCATGAACAACGCCAGCGCTGCGTTCTCAAACTGGATTCTGCAGCTACTATATAACCGCCTGCCACGACTGACAGGCACCTCTAGCCAGTCAGGATTGCGACAGGACATTCTAAAGACAATGCTTGTCAACGAAGCGTCGCATACGCGACATTTTAAGTGTTCACTACGTACTAACTGGTCTAGTTTCATCGACCACACAATAATATCCGAGAGAAAGGAAGGGCGTAGTAGAGTTATCTCGTTCAAACAGATGAATCAATTCTCCAGTGACGCGACATCAACAGTTTAACGACGGCGGCTCCCTAACGTGATCGATGACGCCCGGCGCGCGCGCGCGTGACCGTCCTGCAGCCTCACTCACCATGCACGTGCGACTGTTGTCACCGATGAAGGAATCTCGTAGCACCTGTGTAAGCTTGCTCGCTCGGAACGGCAGGTGCGCGCCGTTACGTCCCAACGCCCGGATACACTCCTACATAACACACACACACAGTGTCGTCAGACAACCTTACAACTACTACAGTAGGTGCCGCGTATATAGGGGGCAGTATACATGGATGGCCTGAGGGAATGCGAAGACTGTCCTTTATACGCAGGTGTCCATTCTATGGAGGTAGCTTCACTGTAACTGCCACTGATGGGGTACTCTCCATAAGCGTCAACATTTTCACGACTTTTTGAACCTTCATCGAAACAAACTAAACGTTAACTAACGTTAACGAAACGTCAGGTCATCGTTAACTAGCATTCATCGGTGATTAGCGATAACGAGGCGTGGTTTCGGCGCTGACCTTGAGAGCGAGGAGACTCTTGTTGATCTCGGCACCCTCCATGCGCGTCTGACGGTTGGAACTCGACGTGTCCGCCCCTCGCTCGTTACCCGCGAGGTCAATCAACGAAAACTTACCATGCAGCTTCTTCGTATTCCTGAAAACAATTTAATATATTTAATCTCATCGAATAATCACATTTATTTCTCGTTAATCGGGCGGTTCACCTCATTCGTTTAATGTCATTGCATTATCAGATTTATTTTTCGTTAATCAGGCGATTATTCTGATTCGTGTAATCTCGTTAAATTATCAAATTTATAAATTCTCGTTAATCAGGCGATTAACCTCATTCGTTTAATCGCGTTGAATTATCGAATTTTAATTCTCGTTGATCGGGCGATTAACCACATTCGTGTTCTTCATTAGCAGCGGAAGGCGCGCAGAAAAATAGATATCTCACATGGCAAAAACCCATCTCTGAAAAGAAACATGCGAGAGAGAGTGAAACACGTACGTTTTCCTCAAGATGATCTGGAACACGGCGTGGGAGCGCGAAGAGTGCTGATTGGCCGACGTCTGGCCCGACGTGCGCACGTTGTTGCCATGACCAATCAGCTTCAAGACGTCCTCGACGTTATTCACGGCAACCTCCTGCAGACGCGTCG
Source organism: Priapulus caudatus (assembly GCF_000485595.1). Taxonomy (NCBI): domain Eukaryota; kingdom Metazoa; phylum Priapulida; class Priapulimorpha; order Priapulimorphida; family Priapulidae; genus Priapulus; species Priapulus caudatus. Next base: position 23,095 of record NW_014578660.1, read on the forward strand.
CAACGATTAGAGCCACACGTAACGACGACAACAACAACAACAACAACAACAACAACAACAACAACAACAACAACAATAACAACAACAATTACTCCAGAGGTCAACAAAAATAACAACAACAACAACAACAGTTAAATTAGGTAGTACTTATTTCGTTGAGGTTTTCGTTTTAGTTTTTTAAGTTACATTTCAGACCAAGTTTCACTTACTTGCTTCAATTCCAAAGAAAAAACGTAGTCTAAAAACATTTCTCTAAATCGACAACTACAACAATAAATCGCACTGCCAGACTTTAGAAATGTCGTCAATAGAAAATTTCACCTCCATTTCGACAAGACTTCACATAAGAATTTCGGTGCATTCACAGGTGAGACCCACTGCAGGTTACCTGTAGAGTGTAGATGCTACATAAGATGTTATCGCACCTGTAAACCAACGACCTGCACCACCTGCTTGCCATCTTCCAACACTCGTAGCTTCGCTTTCTTTTTCAGCAAGTCGAACACCTGGAAAAGCAAGTGTTACTACCATTACTAAGCTGACTACGCTAAAAACCCACAATGTGCAACCACACATTGAACGTAGAAGAGTATGCACAAATCATTCATATCCGCACTCATCAAAACTAAGATTTTAATAACGTTTCACATCATTTTTTCTCAACCAGGAGTGTAATACATGCATGTATATATAGATCTCTCCACCTGGAGTGACTAACAAGTAACTCTAGTCAATCAACATTGCAATAGGGGCATGCTAAAGACAATGCTTGCCGACAAAGTGTCACAAAGTCGATAACTTTGCACGTACATGTGACGTAGTAGTGCGTTGCACTTACCTTCCCGCTATAAATCTCAAAGAAACTCGCTCCTACACACAAGTCCTGCTTCTTATACTTTGTTGCCAGCAGCTTGAATACATCCTTTGCTGAAATATACAAATAAAATGACCAAATTTAAAAAAAAGAGCTTCACTATTTCTATATTTTAGTTTTTTGGGGCTTTTTGGTAACAAACTATCTAATAGAGATCTCTATTATTCACTCCTGATATCATCACATGTGCACTTTGGCCACATTTTTGGTTTACAAGGGCTACTCATTGTTGAATATAAACCACACATTATTTAACACATGAATAATTCTGACTAAACACATTTTCTACCAAACAAATGAAAATGACAAGCAAGTACACATGAGTAGCAACTTATACAAGCTTCAACAGCTACGTTGAGTACATTATTATGACTATTTAATGACACATGACTATTATTATTATAATTATCGTTATATACTAGTATATTTTTCCATTTACCTGCTAAAGCGTAAATGCCCTTCGCACAGTCTTGTTGTTTTCCTGAGAAATCTCCGCCCATCGTCTGAAAGCAACAGCAATGTAAAAACGTTTTACCAAATACCGACATGACCCCTCAACGCACGCGCACACGTACGCAAGTATACATGCACGAACGCACGCACGTACGCAAGTATAC
>NW_014578660.1:30177-31635 GCF_000485595.1 Priapulus caudatus
CTCCTGCCCCCTCCCCCCGCGCTACCTACCGTATCATCTGCATGAAGGCCCAGTTGGGGTTGGTCACGTCTCCTGAGTCGACCTTCTGCTGCATCAGCTCTGCCTGCCTCGCCCGCCGATCCTCACGGTTCTTCTGCAGTCGCTCGATCTCCGACACCACGTTAGACTTCCTCCGCGCAGCCGCTACAGGGGGGCGACACCGCACAGAAGACGCGTCAGTACGGGAGAGTGTACGGCGGTAGTAACACTAACAGCGCCAGTCTACACGTAAGCGGCAGTTAGAGAAGCTATGAACACCCACAGCAAGATGTTTCGCACCACAGACTACCACGACAAATGGTGTCCTTGTACATGGTTTTAACATCCTTTTGAACTTTTAACCAACTTTTAACACTGACCATAGTGCTAACTATAATCTGTCAGTACAACAGACAGCACCGAGAGAGTACGGTGGTACTAACACCAACTTACAACGCTGAGCTAGTTAACACGTTAGCAACAGTCAAATGCATAAAAGTCAAACCTATGAATACCGTTACCCAACGACAAACGGTATCTTAATCGACACTGATTTAAGAACTTTGTATACACGGGTTTTTCTTTTGAACTTTTAACCAACTTATAACACTGACAATAGTGCAAACTATAATCTTAAACCCAACACTAATACTAGCCGTAACCTTAATCATAACACTGACCCTAGACCTAAACTTATACCTAACAGTGACCCTAGGTTCAAACCCCAACACTGATCCTAACACCTACACTAAACCTAAGAGTGACAACGACTCTAACAAGAAATCTACTCTAACCATATCCTTACCTAAGGGTAGGACACAATTCAGTTTAGCTGTAGCGTTTAGGTTAGGTAGCCACGACAGTTTAAAATTTACCTCACAATTACCGTTTATCCTACCATGACAGTTTATATCAATATAATATTGTAATATAAATAATATATTATTAGTTATCATATATATTATTTATCGATTATAATATTGTAATAAGGATGTAATCATGGAGCACAAGCATACGACTTTCTCTCACCTGCTGCGTTCGCCTTGGAGACGGCAGCAACGGGGCCGGATGGAGCCGAGGCAGGGGGCGCAGCCTCCACCACCGCCTGTCCATTCTGCTGCGGCCGCCCACGCACCTTACCTGTTACCACGACAACAACAACAACATCATCGTCAGTATCATCATCAGCATCGTCGTCATCCACGTAGCTTATATAAATTTGTTATTATGGACTCTTTCTTATATTCTAGCGTAATAACAATATCATGTCATCGGAAATCATCATCATCATCACTGTCATCGTCATCATCATCATCATCATCATCATCATCATCACCATCATCGTCATCAACATCAGCAATATCATCACCATCATCATCGTCATCGTCACCGTCAGCAGCATAACTTATCTGTAACTCTGACAACAACAACAACAACAAC
>NW_014578660.1:35901-37519 GCF_000485595.1 Priapulus caudatus
AGAGAGAGAGAGAGAGAGAGAGAGAGAGAGAGAGAGAGAGAGAGAGAGCTGGAGAGGGAGAATGAGGGAGAGATGGGTCACATTAATTATTCATGGACAATTTCAACCATATGTTGACGCCACTTCATAATCAATCAGACTAATTGGAGAGAAATTTAATTGCGGGTAACAAAACTCCAGCCAACCGAATGCTGCAAACCGAAAACTCATTCCAAAAATGGAAATAGAAGCAGTGATGAATAAGCACACACTATCATTCGCATTATCAGTAAAGTTTACTCCATGTTGTATGCAATGAAAATCCTAAAATATTTGTCACCGAGTACATCTGACAACATTTTGTAAAATAATCTAAATATGCACTTTGACCTTCACTAGTAAAACTATTCAATTTTCTCAATGACCTTACATCCCACATATGAGCAATGTGGGTTCATTCCTACCTAAGATATCCTAAGCATTTGAAAATACCATTGCATAGCCTTCCGTTTTATTAAAATGAAAATAAAATTCATCTTAGACATCTAAGATCGATTGGTATGATTATCGTGTAGAATGGCCGAATATCAAATTACAATTATACTGGTTTATATCGAAAGGTGTCAATTACACAAATAGAAATTCCTCATGTATTTTACATCGATATTTCCACCAGTTCTGACCAAAACACTGTTCCTACTTACTTGCTACTGGGTAGCATCAAGAGCCCATTACCCCTTATTGTTAATGGTTCTCTTTATGGTTAATGGTTAATGGTTAATGGGCTCTTGGTAGCATGACTGCAGCATCGTACATGCGCACGGATTGTAAGAAAACGAGGCCATCGACATGCGAACGCATAGGTTTATTGACACGTGCGAAACACAGAATGTGAACACGCGCGTTAATGTGCAATCATCGTTAACGTGTCGGTCGGTCGGCCGATCCTAGGAACACGGCTTTTTTTCAGCTTGCCGCAACGCGAACGACCCAGCGAGAACGATTTGTATCGAGGAAACTTGCGTAGGAACTTTCGTCGCCGAGTTGCAACGGTTAAATAATTCACCCGGTTGCGTCGCGCGCGAGTACGCACACCGTGAACGATGATGACTCATCCCGTCTCAATACCTTTGCAAACGCTGGGTCAAGTCCCGTTACAGCAAACGAGGAACGTTTTAGGGATGTATGCATGCAGGTAGCACGTGAGAGAAACACACACACACAGTCACACACACATCACACATGTAAGTACACGTCGCACGCATGCACACACACACACCCATGCTTAAACCCATGCGCGCACACACACGCACGCGCACACACAAACACTTTAATTTCGAAAGTGTTTACGAGAAGGAAGAGAGTCAAGTACTGCCTGCATAGTTAAGTGCGTCCTTAAGTGAGTAACTTGAATCCTTAGTTTAATGCCGTCGCAGTATTGACCATTATAAGTGAGTGTAAGTGCGCTGAATCAAACGTGCCTACGTGGCGCCACCTATTCCCTGCAACCATGGGAGGCAGGAGTATGCCATCTTACACTGTGCACACTGCTACCATCTCTCCTACTTCCCTCCCTCCTCCCCCCTAGTGCACTACTATATACTATATACTACGTTAGTAGATGGGTAGACCCACCCTC
>NW_014578660.1:37940-42940 GCF_000485595.1 Priapulus caudatus
GAGGGTGGGTCTACCCATCTACTAACGTAGTATATAGTATATAGTAGTGCACTAGGGGGGAGGAGGGAGGGAAGTAGGAGAGATGGTAGCAGTGTGCACAGTGTAAGATGGCATACTCCTGCCTCCCATGGTTGCAGGGAATAGGTGGCGCCACGTAGGCACGTTTGATTCAGCGCACTACGTTAGTAGATGGGTAGAACCACGTCTGGGACCCTATTCCTCTTAACACACACACACGTGTGTGTATCTAACTGTTCTTATTCACCCCGCGAGTGTTGTCTCACCTACTCCACCTGTTCCCACACGTTTGTATCTCTACCTCCCCCTCCCCCAACACCCCCCGCCCGCTCATTCTCGCACGGTGTCTCTGCCTCCACCGCACCCCGCCCCCTCCCCCGCCCCCGCCCCCTCCCCCGCCGTGCGCGGTGTCTGTGGTGGTGGTGAGTGGGTGAGTGCTAGTACCTGTAGTACGGCTTGTAGATCTAGCTGGCTGGCCGGCATTCTGTTGCTGCAATTCCCCGTTCTGCTCAGCCAGGGGACGTGCGGCATAGCTAACACGCGATTTCTTGTCTACGGGCAAAAGCAAGAAACAAGAAAGCAAAATAACGACACATACACACACACATACGTGCGTGAAACGATGGCATGCGATTATAAATGCAGATGCCACGGCCGCTCGTGCTGCGACGATAAAAAAAATATATCGCTACTTTTTATATCTGTACATTTTTTGGGAAAATAATTTCTCTTCTCTAGCTTCTCGTAAGGAGTAGGGCCTCGCAAACGGGGGTTCCGTTGGGTTAGGTTGTTGGCCATCTCTTATTGGTCAGTACAGTTTTAGTAGCGATATATTCTTGGTGCGGTCGAAGTAATACACACAGATTATTACGAGGTGATGAGATTCCTAATCACGTGCCAACGATGTGTGAACCAAATATATAGTTTTATGCACGCTAAACAACCACAAATAAAGGCAGCTTTATGCATGCTTGAAAAACAATTGAGACAAAATGTGAAGGAATGTGAAAAAGCTATATAAAGGCAATAAACGGTGCACAAAAATATTTGTTTAAACACGGCTCTATATGTTAGACACAAAGGTAAATGGATTCATATTAAAAAATAAACTGACGAAGAAATGTGGGAAAGATGTATCAAATCAATAAAAAACAGTTTTAATTCGTTTTGCCACGACGAAAAACATTCACTTGTTGCTAGGTACGCCCACATTCTACAAAATCTTAAAAAGAACACTTTTAAATACTGTCAGAAAATGCATAGCTAGAGAGGTATGATTTTAACTTCCAGGACACTCCATGTCATCAAACATTTAATATTAATAATAAAAGCCTATTTTTCAGGACTTTTCAGACGAATTAAACGTCATTCTAACATTCCAGGACGTTCCATGCTTTCCTGGACCCGCACTAACCCTGCTCGCCGTTCCTAAACCGTTCGAGAACATGTTGCGAACAGCATTATAGTGAACGGCAGGCATGCTTACAGTGGGAACATCGGGAGATGAAGGGAAGGAGGCTACAGACATCAACTACTGCAGCTGTCAGTGGGAGCCCTGCTACCGGCAGCAGCCTGGAAGGCCCGTTACTATTTATTGCAGCTAGGCGAAGAGGCAAACATAGTCCGTTTACAGTCGTTGCCGGGCAACCAATAACCAATCAATACAGCTCATTCCCAAACACAGCTGCGCCGGGAGGAAGGGAAATAGAATAGTAATTGCTCTAGGCTCTGCAACTACTCACTGATAATTGCTAATAGCGGTACGGAGCAAGAAAAAAATCCCACCGAAAAATTCCGAGAGCGCACATGAGTCAGTTTATCATTAAAAAAGCATTGCAGCGGTCTGCTTGATTGATATTCCGTAGAGGAGGCCAAAAATAGAACACACACTTCCATAGCTGACCAATTTCACGCATCATTAACACAGACGGGTTTCTATAGCCGAAAAAATAAAAATGCTGCAAAAAACTTTTCCGCGATTTAGATTTGTTTTCTCGGTGGCATGCCACACGTTTCTACCATCTAGCAGAACTTCACTTAAAATGTATTTATGAGGCTTGAGCAGTGTTAAGCACACACTTACCTACGCTCATAGGGTCTATGTCCCCCAGGGTACTGCCGGAACGTACCCTGGGTACGGTCCGGTATACCGGAACGTACCTTGGTAACTATTTGATATGGTTAGGGTTAGGGTTAGGGTTAGGGTTAGGGTTAGGGTTAGGGTTAGGGTTAGGGTTAGGGTTCGGGTTAGGGAGTAGGCGTAGGCGACTCCCTAGACTCGTTAGTGGAGTAGACGAGGTACGGTTCGGCATATTAGATAGTACCAGGGTACGTTCCGGCAGTACCCCGGGGAACATAGACCCTCTCAGCCTTACCTACACTTACTATGCTTCATGATGCTGGGCGTGTTCTAAACAATTATGTTCCAACATAATACAAACCATTCCTTTTTATCAATGAATGACAACAATTGGACTCAAGTATTTGTGCAAAGGGTGGGGTGGGCATAGATACAGCCTATCCCTTGAAATTGACAGCTTTTCACTTAGTGACGGTTAGAAAGAAAGCATCGTGGAAGTGAACCAGCGGAGAACTGTGGTTCTCAATCTCATGTAATTTTCCACTTCCTTCTAACAGTTTCTCTCTATTCTATTCTAACGTATACTGTTGTTTAGTGCAAGCAATCAACATTACACGTGGAAGCCCTGACAATCTAAAATTACCCACATACCACATAATATATATATATCTACGCACATCTATTTCTATACACTTTTTTTCATGAGAGCCTGCGGGGAGTGTATTTAAATTATTGTTGACATAGAAATCAAATAAAGTGCAAGCAGGAACCTGCTAAACCTATAGATTCATGCTGTATGTATGCAGCATACAGCACGCATACCGCAAATGTAGCAATCAGTACTTGGTGCAGCAAACTACATCACACAGACTGCAGTGGTAACATGACATAACATCACGAGTGTATAATATATAGTCAGGAGTGAATAATAATAGATTCTATTATTATTCACTCATAGTGCATCTCTATATTATATATATAGATAGATAGATAGATAGATAATAGGTTTATTGCAAAACTAGTGTTAACAACGTTACAATTAAAATAAATTTTGCAAACAAGATATCATCAGGCAGTATAAAACTGAAATTGATGATATTTAAAATAATATATGTCCCATGGTAAGACATAGATATCACTTAAAGCAGCAATATGCGCATCCAAACGCTAATTTCTCCAGTACTAGATTAGCAAATACTTCGTGTCATGCATAATCACACTACCTTATGACAAAATAAACTCTAGTTCCTCCCATTTCACTGCGCGTTTGCTTAAAACCCACAAGAAAGAGGTGCGAAATCTGGCAATCTGGCGCCAACGCCAAATTATTTGCCAAACAATTTAGCCCCGAATCGGTTAGGTGACGTCACATGTTGCTACGGGTTGCACCCGCAGTACGGTTGCTTGGCAGAGCAACGCGAACGTGTCAACAATATCGGAGAATTTGAACAACATCAATTGGAGGTATTTCCAAATACCTTTTATAAGACAACACGCAGTGAAATGGGAGGAACTAGAGTTTATTTTGTCATAAGGTAGTATGAATGATTATGCATGACACGAAGTATTTGCTAGTCTAGTACTGGAGAAATTAGCGTTTGGATGCGCATATTGCGGCTTTAAAATGTTGGTTCGTAAAATTATATCACTACAACTAAAAACCGTCTTTAGTACATATGCTCCTGATATCATCATAACATCTCAGCATTAGCCGAATATTATGTGTAATATCAAGATAATTTTTTGAGAAACAACTTGTCAAGGCTAAACAGATCACAGTAAAGCGTGACTACAAAAAGAAACATAAAACAAGAAACGTTAAGGCCATCCTTAAAAAATTCTATGTTTGCTGTCTCCCGACCCATGATTTTTTTAGTGGGTAGGTAAGTAGGTCTTTTTTTTGTGAGGCATAATAGTTATTTTAAGTCTGTCCTCATGTTTGCCACACATGCTTTGTGTTTCAGTCTTAACTATAAAAAATGTTTAAAAAAAAATAATATGAAACCCAAAATGTAAAAAAAAAACTTTTGGGTCGCGGCTATTTTCGTGAGTCGGTCGGAGGACAGCAAACATATAATTTTTTAAGGATGGCCCAACCAGTAAAAACACACAATGCAAAAAAAAATTTTAATGTTGACAAAATGAAAACTCATGTTGATGTTGTAACTAATACAGATAAAAACACACGTTTTTTTTAGAATTCGAGTAAACAGACTTTGGGATACTGAGCATAACATATATTAACTATAAACCTTGTACCCACCCCGGCACATAAAAGTAAAACCATGCATTAACATAAAATCCACACTTACTTTTTGTAACTCTAACAGAATCAGATGACTTGGAAACCTGAAAACAAAACGTTGGGAGTGTTTAACCTAACTTAGTTATTTAAAAAAATACAGTGAAACATCTACTCGCAGATTTAAATGAAAACTAATGAACGCTTCTACGTGTTGCACTTTCACTCAAAAATATCTTATCATAACAAAAAGCTCAGACAAGAATCTGTTGTTAATTCGAATGCAGTAGCTCTCACGAAACAGAGATAACGACTACATTTAATTAGCGAGTATAAACGTGGTACAATAATAATTAGTTTCCTTACTCTAATTAAATTAATTTCAAACTAAAGACTGAATGGAATGGAATTACGATATCTAATGAAATGGATGTTAACCAATTCTTAAATGCAGCGACGCGTGAGGAGAGAAGCAATCGTCGTCGCCACGGCAACGCGCTCGACATTGTCGGTCGCCACGGTAACGCGTGCACGTTACGTCATACCCTACCTTGCTCACGCCATTGACAACATTGCGGTTGTCGTCATCAACTTCCTCATCCTCATCGCCGCAAGCAAGCAAGCAAGCAAGACAGAAACAACACTAAACTCTCATGATTC
>NW_014578660.1:45440-51154 GCF_000485595.1 Priapulus caudatus
AACTCTCCAAGACAGTTTAATTATTCGCACGTGTGCATGCATGCATCTGTGCGCGTGCATACATGCTCGTGTGTGTGCATGTGTGTGTGTACATGTATTCATATATATGCGGACACACATAGGAATGCGCACAGAAGCAGATAAGCAAGTGTGAAATAATACATGTATTGCTACTGCTACTGCTAATGGCACCTACCAAAACCCGACATTAAGTATAGATGCTATTACAGTGAGGATGACTCAATATGTTCACTCCCCTGCCCTATATATCTGCGCACTCACTTACACACAGGGTGCATGCTGGCTACTTCAAAACATACAGTGAACTCCTTCAAGGAAATCATATACACTATACAGTAACATTCTCTGTCGACATTGAAATGGATATTTGGTAAACGGAACAGGAATAAAATTGCACGCACACACAAGCGCATCCATCGTACACTCACATACGTACATACATACACACAAACATCCATACAAAGGTTCCTTTACAGTAACAACTAAAACAAGTGCACACATACATGTGCACGCACACGCACACGCACACGCACTCACTCACGCATGCACACACACACGCGTGACGCGCGCGAATACAAACATTCACAGTAACAAACATGTGTCTGGTATTAGTAATAGTGACTGAGGCATATATCTGCTATGTACAGCAGTGCATAATATATATTCTGTCTCATGATTCATTCAAAGCATCTTCATAGATTATAGAGCAACACACTATTGACGGAGAGGGTTAGAGAAAAACTAGCATATCTACTAACTAATATAACCACAAATCTATGTGCATACCTACATATAAACGAATTACAGTCATATGTAATAAAATTAATTGCCCAATTACCTATTTTTTTCACTTTAATCACTGCAACCTTTCACCATCACTTCACCTTACCATATTATGTACTTTTTTGTAAACTTGTAAGTGCTTTTGTGCAAGCGCTACACACAGGCACTTGGAACGACTCAATAAAAAAAAAGGTAAATAAACACGAAATGTATTACCAAAGTCTTAATGTTTCTCTACTCTATTTTGCCTATAATCACCTGTTAATGCCGGTCAAATGCTCATCTGCAACACACAAGTACACCGCAAGCTAGCTGCTGCACACTGACACATAAATATATAGCAGGTTACTGATAGGAAAGCGTGCTACCAAAATTTGCTCGACGCTCGCTTGATTTCATACGAATACAACACAAATATTCAACCATTCTACTCCATCTTTGTTTCTATTTGAAGAACAGTGTGCACTTGTTATAAAAACATACTGTCTGTGTTCGTAACCGAGCTGTGTCACGCGAAATCACACAAAGCCTGACGAAATTCTCGCGTTCGCTTTCGTTGCGCAGTTTATGTAAATGGCTGTCGGAATCAGGAAACACCCACCGGCGCTCTTCGTGACCTCATTTTTGCGCCGCGACGCTGCAGCGTTTTTGCAACGCTCCACTGGCGGCTTTGACGAGGCTCGTACGGGAGTTGGAAAGCAGCGTGGTAGTTTCCCAAAATGCAGTGCGCCGCCTATAAGTATAACCCTGTACTTGCAGCCATTTACATCAGGAGTAGATAATAGGGAGGAGTGTGACATCAATAAACAAGGGAAATTCGTCATTTACTAGCCTGTAAAATACCTCGATTTACTACACGTTAATATCGATCAAACTTGAGCTAATCGGACCAGTACATTCTGCCATGCATTCGTACGAAATCGTTTCTGTTAGCACGACATCCGTTACGATACAGGGCCTAATAACGTACGACACGACTTCTCCATTTTGGGCCATCATGCCAACCCATTGCGCGGCGTATAGATTACAAAAAGGCAGCTACTGAACGCAGTTTGCTACTGAGCGAGGCATGTGGCTCGACTAGGAGAGATTAGTTCAACAATCGGCGAAGATTAACTTTTCCCGGTACACGATACACAGGCGCACTTTGTACTAGTGGCATGCCTTCAGCGCACGCACCAGCAATGATTAGTCGTCGAGTGTTGGTCGACTCAATCTCCTGCGAGCCGACAACGCCCATTCAGCTATACGAGGAAGCAAAACACGCCAGGTTGTGCCTTTTGTCTGAATTTATAGCGGCGCAATGAGGGCGTTGGATTAATGGCCAGGAGATGGAGAATCGCTTGTCGTACGTTTTAGGTGTATCTTACGGATTGCGGGTGTCTAGACGGAAACGTTTCGTCGATGATGCAGGCCGAATGTATGTACGATTTGAGCTCAAGTTGGATGGAGTACAGCGTTATGTCAAAGCTGTAGGTGTATTTAAGGCTAGTAGAATGACGAATTCCTTGTTTATTGATGTCCACATCCTCCTATTATCTACTCTGATTTACATAATGCGCAACGGGAGAGATGAACGCAAGAATTTTAGTCAGGCTTTGGTGTGATTTCAGCGCTGACACAGCTCGGGTTACGAACACGACAGTATGTTTGTTTATAACAAGTAGACACTGTTCTTCAAATAGAAAGAAAGATGGAACGTAGAATGGTTGATGACTTTGTGTTGCTATTTGTATGAATATCACGCGAGGTCGAAAATTTTGGCAGCACGCTTTCCTACCTGCTATATATTTATGTGTCAGTGTGCAGCAGCTAGCGTGCGGTGTACTTGTGTGTTGCAGATGAGCATTTGGACAGCCTTTACAGGAAATTGTCGGCAATAATAGTTGAAAGAGAGTAGAGAAACATTAAGACTTTGGTAGTAAATAGATTTTGTATTTATTTAGCATTATATTTTATTGAAACGCTCCAAGTGCCTGTGGCGCTACATCATACATGGTAAACCATTGATCGGACTTCATTTAGTCATCAACCTTACCTCTTTGCCTTTCGTTTCCCCTCGTTCGAACCATTCCACTGTGACACTGCTGGTTTCAACATTGACGCCACTGATGACAGCCGAATGTATGCGACCTTTAAATCATGGCAACCAGAGAAATTTGGGATTTAGTACACTAAAATGGAGAATTCGTTCTAAAAATAGGACAATGGGAGAAAGAAAACATCCAAAGATAGCCATTATTATTAATTAGTTAAAATAAACTCTTGGCAATAAAAACAATGTCAATAATAATAACAGGAAATTGGGATTACGTCGTTTGACCTGAACTCAAGTCGAAAACAAGGCCCATCTTATAATATCTGTAACATAACTGAAACTGATATTAATTTATGTGAGTAAACACAATCACAATGAATCAACCGAATGAAGTGAAGTGTTGTTGTTCGAGTCAAGACAGACTTCGTTTCACTAGTGTTAGCAGTTCATTTCTTACTGGATAGAATTGACATTACAAAACTGATTCAAGCTATTAGCCTTCCGAACGTTTCAAGCTAACGACATTTTCATTACAACTTAAAAACGATTCTAAGCACAGAATAAACCATCATGATTCATGAATCATCATGTTCAATGGGCAATGCAATGGATGAGCAAAATGCTGAACTCTTACCATCTGTTCGTTGGATATCCACGTTCACGCCTACTGCTAAACCTTCCATCCTTGTTTCTCCAGATATATTTGCAGTCACTGCGTATTTACATGTTATAAAAATGTTTAATATACGATTCTAAATGACACTACACTTAGCAAACTCTCCGAGTAGTCAAATATTTTCCGTTGAGAATTTGAACACAAACTGCGCATGCGCGAGAATCGTGTGCGACCGGTCACCTATGATATACCTGTTTCCTATGATATACGCCCGGTACTCAATCAAACGTTACACGTTTTACGTGTATGAGTTGTCTACATACGGTCGGTGAGCCATATAAGTGATAGAGAAAAACAGTAGAGACGTAATATAATAGGATAATAGATGAAGAGCAGCGGCAAGATTGTTGGAAATAAGCTAGAGAAGTGAATGAGGACAAATAAGGAAGGGAGCACTGTGGGTGAATGTGGTGGAGGAGGGTGGAACGGGAATAATTGCCGCAGGTAGCGGACGGAAGAACAGGAATGCGAGGGATGAAATAGACAGAAAGAGAAGAGGGTAGAGGAGGGGGAGATAAAGCAAATACAATGTGTAAGAAGTATATGTGGCGGGGGCGGGGATAAAGAAAGTGAGAAGGTTAAAGAGCGAAGGAGGAGGCGATAGGTACAGCTGTGTTAAGGTGGTAAAGGGCTGGAAGAGGTTGGAAAAAGAGGGCTTTAAGAGAAGAAAAGAGTGTTAGATAAAAAAAGGAAGGATGTGGGTAGGTGGAAGAGGAAGGGAGAGAAGGGGAGGAGGACGACGACGAGGGGGAGGAGGAGGAGGAGGAGGAGGAGGAGGAGAAGAAGAAGGAGGAGGAGGGTGAAATGGACGAAGAAGAACAGAAAGAGATGGTGGTGGAGGAGGAGATGGAAGAACAGGGGCAAACATGTGTAAATCATTAACTTGGTAAAGGCTGGACATGCATGCATAGGCATACAGATACATATGCCTTCAAAGAACGTGTACACGGCGTTCGATGTCACCAGGAGTCCCTATTATCTACTCCTGATGTCACGTAGAACATATATCGCCATCTATTGGCTGATTCAATCTTTATTTCTGGTATATCAGCTAGGGCTTGCTACCATTAATAAAGAGAGGCATCCGAGTTTATTTTTAATGTGAAGTTGAGGAATATTTACTCTCCGTTTTGAATATATAATTTCAACAAAATATTATATATATATTATTTCGGAGATACTGCATGCGTGAACAAAGGTATGTCTGTATTTTATATGAAAATTTGGCACGTATAGGCCTAAAGATACATTATGACCATTAAATAGACTGGTCGGCATATGCTCACTAGATTGAAAGTATTACTGCTAGGAAATCGTTATTTGTTCACTTGATAAAGGCTGGACATCTGCATATGCCATGTAGGACACATATATCGCCACCTAGTGGTTGATTTAAATTGCACTACTAGAACAAGCTAGGGCTCGCTACTATTAACAGAGAGAGGGTTCAGAACTTATTTTTGATGCGAAGCTATTGCGAGGAATATTTATTATCCATTTTAAACGTATAATTTCGACAAAATAATATTTTATTTCGGAGATACTGATCGTGCGCGAACAGAGGTCTCCCGCGACGTTACGCGGAATTTGATACGTCTAATGACATCACGATTATTAAAATGAATAGTGATTTAAATTTCATTACTGGTACATTAGCTAGGGCTCGCTACCATTATTAAAGAGAGAAGCCAAATTTATTTTTGATATCAGTCTAATGTGAGGAGTATTTACTCTCCATTTTAAACGTATAGATTTAACAAAATATCATTTTACTTCGGAGATACAGTGCATGCGCGAACAAAGGTTTTTCACGACGTTACACGAACATTCGGTACGGCAATTCACCTATAACGATTATTATAGCGTGACTAGTGGATATGTGCTCTCTATAGATTAAATGTATTATTGCAACAAAATCCTGTTTTATTAATTTGATAAAGGCATTATATACAGCTGCATATGTCATGTAGGACACTTACAGTACTGCACCACCCGATGGCTCTATTTTAATTCGTGTTAAAGCTTGTGCGAATTGCTCACGTGAATATAGAGAGAAAATAGGGAGAAAATAGGCTTTAAGACGTATTACGTTTTCCGGGATAACCGAACGTATTATAATTGATTATTGAAGTAGCATAACGGAATTTATTTTTGATGACAAGCTATTCGACAACTACTCGGCGAAATGAAACTCTC
>NW_014578660.1:56564-63862 GCF_000485595.1 Priapulus caudatus
GTACGTGTGCGTGCGTGTGCGTGCGTACGTGTGTGGGCGTGTGTGTGCGTGTCTGTGCATTCTACCTTGGCTATCCTCATCACCGCTGTACTCTGATGAGTTGTAAGTGTAATCATCATCAGAGGAGAACAGGATCGGAGGTTTAGAGAACAGATTCTCCAACGACGCGTACACGCTGCCGTTCTTGGCGATAGATGGCGCCACGTCGGTCGCAGACGATGGCTTTTGCGGGGAATCCGTCGTGACGTTATGCCGAGCATCGTCGGTAATGTTCGGCGATGTTCGGTCACCTCCGCCGATTACATTCGTGCGACTGACGTCATCGTCGTTTCCTGAGGTTTCCGTCTGCGTCGCATTCTGCGTCAGAGTCGAAGTCACGATGACGCGATCGACGCCGACCGTTTGAATCAGGTCGTCAGGTGGCGCCACTTGCGCCTGCTGTGTCACCAGCGCAGGTTGGTCGTACTCGAATCTCAGCGAGGCGTCCTCTGTCGAGTTAGATGGCCCCTCGTCCGACGCGAGATCCGGTTCTAACGACGAGGGAACCTCGTGGGGACCGTCTACCTGCTGTGACGTCTTCACGTCATTCTCGGCCCCCGTGACGTCACCGGATGTCGTTGTTGGTGACACTGCGTCAGTGTCGATCGTCAACAGTACGTCTGTCGGGGACATTTCTTGCTGGGTTGACATTCGTACCGTGGTTGACAATGAGAGATCGGTGAAATTGTCACCGGGTCGCGTGTCACCCGCCGTGTCGTTCGTAGAAGACGCGGTGTGACGTAGTTGTGACCCTTCCGTGACCTCCTGCTGTGACGCAGATGAGGTTTGAGACTGTGTGAGAGTCGCTGCTAGAGCGCCTGCCTCCGCCTGCTCACCCGCATGCAGTGACTCAGCAGCGGTCGTGTGTGTGCTGACGTCCGACACATCACCCGTGTACGTCTGCGTGTCTTGCGATGACGCGGTAGAGAGAGTGGCGGGGTTACTACTGGCCGTGAATGATGCCGCCTGCGAGATGCCTGCAGCAGTCGTAGCAGCTGTAGTCACGGCAGCATCAGCATCAGCATCAGCATCAGCATCAGCGGCAGCATCAGCATCAGCAGCGGCATCAGCATCAGCGGCAGCATCAGCATCAGCAGCGGCATCATTATCAGCGGCAGCATCAGCATCAGCGGCAGCATCAGTATCAGCATCAGCGGCAGCATCAGTATCAGCTGCATCAGTAGCAGCTGCTGCATTAGTAGTAGTAGCAGCAACAGCAGAAGTAGTAGCCGCACCACCTCCAGCAACAGCACCAGCAGCATCTCTCATCATCATCAGCATCATCAGCAGCACGAGCATCGTTATCTGATGTGAGTGCGGAAGCTGACGTCAGCTCGTCGCTTACAGCTGTCACTGCCCCTCCTGGTAGCGTGACGTCAGAACCCACGTCATCGCCGTAGTCCGACGTCATTATAGTGCCGACGTCGTCGACACTCGCTGCGCTGACGTGAGCATATCCGTTGCTGACGTCACCACATCTGCTGTTGACGTGAGCACATCTGTTGCTGACGTCACCGCATCTGTTGCTGACTTCAGTGCTGGGCTGTCAGCCGACTCATAGTCACGTGATGTCGGCTGACTTTGAAGACGGACCGTAAGCACGGATATGTTGATTAGGATGAGAGCGACGTAGTTGACCTTTGAACTTCTCATCTTCTCGGCGCAGTCGTGACGTATTTAAATCGTGTTTGACGTTTGAACTCCTCTCTTTCTCTCTATCTTCTCGGCCGTACTGAAAACAATGGGAAGTGTGACGTAATGAAACCTTGCCTGACGCACGTAACCGATAATGTGATCTCATCTCGTACACGTACACCTCTCCCCTTCTCTCTGCCTCTCCCCCTTCTCTCTCTCTCTCCCTCTCTCTCTCTCTCTCTTTCTCTCGCTCTCTCTGTCTCGCTCGCTCTCTCTCTCTATATCTCTCTCTCTCTCTTTTCTCTTCTCTTCTTCTCTTCTTCTCTCTCTCTTCCCTCGCTGCTCTCTCTCTCTTCGCTCTCGTCTCTCGATCTCTCGTCTGCTCTCTCTCTCTCTCTCTCGCTCTCGTCTCTCTCGGTCTCTTCTCTCTCTCTCTCTCTCTCTTATTTTTCTCTTGCTAATCTATATCTATATGGATTCTATGGTCTGATATTTACTCTGCGTTCTCTCTCTTATAGAATATAATATCTATCTCTCTCTCCATCTCACTCCCTACTCTCTCGCGTTCTCTCGCTCGTGCGCTCTGTACCTCTCTATTGGCTCTCTTCTAGAGAAGACGAATCTTTGCTAGGACACCGAGTTTCGGTGTATAGCATTGCTATATTAGCATACGGCAACCATCTCACCAGCCGCATCATGAAAGCTCCGATCACACTGCACACACGCACGCGTCGCATACAGTCGCGCGGACATTAGATGGCAAGCTTTCACATTTTCCGGAGCTTGCAAATTCCCGTTCACTCTCTACTTTTGATTTAATGAGATAGCCTGCTCTAAACCGGCGCAATAGTGCGCGACGATATTTAGTTTTACGTCGGTCTCAGAAATTCCATTTCGCTCGTGGCGCTAACCGGAGATATAATACTTCAGTGATAAATCCGCAATATTCGTTGCAATGTATACTGTGCTTAGCCGGCCGCTCTGAATGTTTCAAGCTATTATTTATAGTATATCTATCTATGTATTATCTATCTATATATTCTATCTAATCTATCTATCAGTTGATTAATTCTAGTCTATCTATCAATCCTATCTACTAGCTATCTATCTATCTATCTCATTAGTCTGTCTATTATCTATCTATTATCTATCTATCTATCTATCTATCTATGGTAATCTATCTATCTATCTATCTATTCTATCTATTATCTATCTATCTATCTATCTATCTATCTATCTATTATCTATCTATCTCTCTATCTAGCTATCTATCTATCTAGTCTATCTTATCTATTATCTATCTATCTATCATTCTATATATATTATATATTATTATATATCTATCTATCTATCTAATCTATCTATCTATCTATTCTATCTTATCTATCTATCTTATTATCTATCTATCTATCTACTATCTATCTATCTAGTCTATCATAATCCATCTAATCTATTATCTATCTATATGCGAATATCTTATGCTATTCTATCTATCTATGCTATCTATCTATCTATCTTCTATTATCTTCTATCTATCTATCTATTATCTTCTATCTATCTATCTATTCTATCTATCTATCTATCTATCTATCTAGAATCTATATAACTACTATCTATCATTATCTATCTATCTATCTATCCTATCTAACTATTATCTATCTAGTTATTATCCATATCTGCTGGTTCTATTAGTACCGTATCTCTAATCTATCTTTCTATCTACTATCGTCTTCTCTTTATATATATCTATTATATATATATGATATATCATATTGTATATATTAATATACTGCTGCCTCCTGCGGCGCGTTGAACCAGACCAGCAGTTTTGGACATATGTCGATATCTACTCACATGTGTGATTGTGTAACACAGCCCGGTAGTGTATGATCGCAAGCCACGTGATAAAGACGGTGATGATGAGAAAGCGATGCTGCTGACATGCTTGCGACAATGACATGTGTGTGTGTGTGGTGTGAAGAACCAGCTGACGTGTAACACAGTAGCAGCAGCAGCAGCCGCGCAGCAGCAGGCACACAGTACAGGAGCAGGCAGCAGCAATAGCAGGAGGCAGCAAGGAGCAGCAGCAGCAGAGCAGCAGCACAGCAGCGTTAGCAGCACAGGCAAGCAGCAGGCACCAGCCGCAGCAGCAGCAGTAGCAGAGGAGCATGGCAAGAGCAGCAGCAGCAGCAGCAAGAGCAGCTACGCAGCAGCAGCAGGAGGAGGAGGAGAGAGCGCGAGCGGGCAAGCAGGGCACAGACAGGAGAGGGAGGCAGCAAGCAGTAGTAGCAGCAAGCAGTAGCACTAGTAGGGCAGTAGCACAGCAGCAGAGCAGCAGCAAGCGCAGAGCAGCACAGACTGACTGCTAATCAATAGTCTACCTAAATAAAGCGGCCTAATTACAATCGTCCGTTTCAATTTCTCGCTGCTTTGCATCACCCCTATTCTCTCTCTCTCTCTCTCTCTTCTCTCTCTCTCTCTCTCTCTCGTTCGTCTCTCAGTCTCTCTCTCTTCTCTCTCTCTCTCGTCTCTTTCTGATCGCTCTCTCTCTTTTACTCTCTCTCCTCACTTTTTTCTTCTCTTCTCTCTCTCTTCGTCTCTCTCTCTCTCTCTCTTTCCTCTCTGCTCTCTCTGCCTCTCTCTCTCTCTCTTCTCTGCTCTCTCTCTCTCTCTCTCTCTTCTGTCTCTCTCTCTTACTCTCTCTCCGTCTCTATCTCCCCTCGCTTCTCTCTTCTCTCTCTTTTCTCCTCCTCGTTCTCTCTTCATCGCTATCTCTCTCCCTCTCCTCGCGCTGCAGCTCTTCTTAACATTGCGCTCTCTGTCTCTTCTGTCTGCTCTCTCTCTCTTCTCTCTCGTCTCTTCTGTTTTCCCCCCGTTTATCTCTCGCTAGTCGTCTCTGTCATCTCCCTCGCTGCCACTCTCTCTTTATTACACATCACGCTATTTCTCTCCTCTTCTACTCTCTCTCTTCTCTCTCTCTCTCTCTCTCTCTCTCTCTTTCTCTCTCTCTCTCTCTCTTTCTTTCTCTCTTCTCTCTTTCTCTTTCTTTCTTTTTTTCGATGAAGGTCTCGGCCTCGCCTGACCCCAGTGCGCGGGATCATTTGATCTCGCCCCTCGTTCTCGTCTGCCTCGCTATCTCTCTTCCCCTCTCCCTGCGCTGCCCGCTCTCTTTATCACACGATCGCCTTACTGTTCTGCTCTGTTCTCTCTCCTCTCTCTCTTTCTTTTCCCCCTCGTTCTATCTCTGAGCTATCTCTCTTCCCCTCTCACGGCTCGCTCACTTCTCTTTATTACGCATCGATCTCACTCTCGTCTCTCCTTCTCTCTCTCTCGTCTCGTGGTTTTCTCTACCTTCTTTCTGCTTGCGGGTAGAGGAGGAGAACAGCTTTCAATTAGCTCCGACAGAACCGTGCCTTTCCATTACGACACCGTTCTATATCCGTCATTCTATTGTGTATTCTCTTTCTGCTCCTCCTCTCTCGTCTATCTCTTTTTCACCCTCCTTCCCCTCTCTTCTCTCCTCTCTTACTCGTCCTCTTTCTCTTCTCTCTTCTCTCTTCCTCTCTTCTAACTCTCTCTTAGTCACGTGGCTGTCCCCTGAAGAGGGCCTCCTCCCGACTCCCCCTGTGCCCGGTGGGCGTCCACCCCACCCCCTTCTCTCCTCTCTCTCTTCTTCTCTCTCTCTCTCTCTCTCTATCTGATCTCGTCTCTCGTCTCCCGTTTGCTGTCTACACTCTCTCTCTCTCTCGTTCTCTAACTCTCTCTCTTCTCTCTCTCATCTCTCTCTCGTCTCTATATCGCTCTCTTCTCTTCTACCATTCTTATCTCTCTCTCTCGGCTCTCCTTCCTCTCTCCTCTCGTCTCCTCTCTTCCTCTCCTCTCCTCTCTCTCTTCTCTCTCTCCCTCTCTTCGTCTCGCTCCTTCTCTCTCTCCCTCTCTCTCGCTCTGCTCTCGGCTCTTGCTCTCTCTCTCCCTGCTCTCTCTCTCTTCCTCCTCTCTCTCTGCTCTCTCTCTCTCCTATGTATTCTCCTGTCTCCTCTTTCTCTCTCTCTCTCGTCGTCCCCCTCTCTCTTGTCTCTCTCTCGTCTCTAATACTCTCTCTCTCTCATCTTTTCTCTCTCTCTCCGGCCTCTCTCATCCTCTCCTCTCGGCGCGCTCTCTGGCTCGTTCTCTCTCTCTCCTTCGCCTCTCTCTCTCCTCTCTTCTCTCTATTCTCTCTCTCTCTCTTCTCTCTTCTTCTGCTCTCTCACTCTCTCTTCGTCTCTCTCGCTCGCTCTCCCTCTCTCCTCTCTTACTCTCTCTCTAGTCTCTCTCATCTTCTCTTCTTTCTCTCCTATGCCTCTTTCTCTCTCTCTTCTATTTCTCGTCTCTCTCTTCTATCTCTTCTTTTCATCTCTTTCTCTCTTTCTCTCAACATCTCTCTCTCGCTTCTCTCTCTCTTTTCTCTTTCGGCTCTCTCTCGTCTCCTCCCTCGCGTTCTCTCGTCTTCTCTACACTGCCTCCTCCTTCTTCTCCGGCTACTCTCTCTCTCTCTGCGTTCTCTCTCTCTCATCATTCGTCTTTCATTCTCGTTCTTTCTGCTCTCCCTCTTTCTCTTTCTTCGCTCTCTTCTCTTCTCATCTCTCCTCTCTCTGCTCTCTCTCCTCTCTCTCTCTCTTTCACTTTCTCCTCCTCCTTTATCTCTCTCCTTCTCTCCTTCTTCTCTCTCTCTCTCTCGTCTCTCTCTTCTCTCTCTCTCTCTTCTCTTCTTTCTCTTTCTCGGACTCGTCTTTCTTCGTCGGCTCGTCTCTCTCTCTCTCTCTCTCTCTCTCGTCACGCTCTCTCTCCTCTCTCGTCTCTCTCTCTCTCTCTCTCTTCCTCGTCTCTCTGTGGCTCGTTCTCTCTCTCTCTCGCTTTCTCTTAGCTGCCTCTCGTCTCTCGACGGCTCCTCGTCTTCTCTCTCTCCTCAGTTCCTTCTTCTCTCATCTCTTCTGCTCTCTCTTTTCTCTCTCTCTCTCTTTCTGTTTCTCGCTCTCTTGTTCTCTCTCTTCTCTCTCTCTCTCTCCTCTTTATCTTTTCTCCTCTCTTTATCTCTCTCTCTTCTCTCTCTCTCTCTTTCTTTCTCTCTTCTCTCGCTCTGATTTCTCAGATTCTCTTCTCTTTCTCTTTCGGTGCTGTCTCTTCTCATCTCTCTCTCTATCTCTCTCATGCGCTCTCTCTCGCTCTCTCGTTCGTCTGCTCTCTCTCTCTTATGTCGGCTCGTTCTCTTCCGCTCTCTCGTCTCGCTCTCGTCTCTCTTCCTGTCTCTCTCTTCTCTCTTTCCGGCTGCTCTCGTCTCTCTCCCTCTCTAATTCTCTCTTCGTTCTCCTCTCGTCACTTTCATCTTTCTCGCTTCTTTCTTCGTCTTCTCTCTCTCTCTCTCTCTCTTGATCGTTTCTGTCTGTTCTCTGTTCTCAATACTTCACATTTATTCTCTTCTCTCTCTTTCCCCGACTCTATCGCTCTCTCTCTCTCTTCTCTCTCTCTCGCTCGCTCTCTCTATCTCTTCTCTCTTCTTTTTCTCGCTCCTCTTTCTCGTCATCTCCGTCTGATTCTCTCTCTCTCTCTCTTCTCCATGCTCTGCTGCTCGTCTGAGTCCCTCCTCT
>NW_014578661.1:0-15096 GCF_000485595.1 Priapulus caudatus
GTCGAGCGTCACAGGCAGCTCGCTTACATGAAATAATAATAATAATTAATCACTTATTGATAAATTGTCTTCGACGATTATTTTATTTCCAGGTCTAAGATAGTTAAACGGAAGACGTGGTGTTGACCGCTATGTGTCTACTCCTATCGCAAATAAGCCACTACTGCCACACGGAAAAAGCAGAGCAGAGTAGCGACTGCGACTCGTGAATCAACACTGTATCGACTTCTGCGTAGCGCGTTCTTGATATAATGTACATTAACGCGGTGATAGTGCGGTTGTGACGTCAGGGAGAAGCGACGGCAGCCTAAGACGATCAGGGTAACTCGCGTTAGAGGAAGCAGAATCTCAGGCAAAACCGAGTACGAGTTGCCGCTATGGGTGTTTTACAAGTGTAAGTTGAAAAAACCTATAGAGTAGGACATTATACTAAGCCCTAACTAACTATAACCTTTAAGCATATAGCGTTTAACTAAACTAACCCGTAACGTTAAATAAATAATATATATATAGTGGGTTGAATTAGTTACTTGGTAATTATTAGTATACCTAGTATAGGCTTTCTTAGGGGTTATTGCGTGGTTATTGATATGGTTGATAGAGACGGTATTTATTACGTCTGTACAAACTACAGTACAACGCAACACTGCATGAGTATATACGGAGATATGAAGAGTATAAAGAAGCTTACGATACAATCTTAATATACTTCTGTACTATCTGTTCTTTGAATATTCCATGATTTCTGACGGGCGGCCCGTCTTTGTCTCTCTCTCTGCCGTCCCTCTGCCCTCTCTCGGGCCCTCGATCCCGGCTGGTACTCGCGCAACTCCTGCGTCTCTCGTGGCCAGTTGGCGTCGCTCGATCGTCACAAATAAGATTAAAGAGAATAAATTAGAGACCGGGTAGACATAATGTATTAATAAACTCTTAGTTGCAATCTCTCCACTTGGCACACAATGCAGAGTTTTCTCTCTCTCGTGACAGAACTAATCAATCATACACTTCAATGCGTCTCCTACTCCTTGCTCGGCTAAAGCAGCTGCTTCAACCGTCCCGCGCTCTTCTGCCGCTCCTCTCTCTCCTCACTCTCTCGCCTGTGCCCCATGTACAAGTAACTCATCAACGTTTCGCTCGCCTCTCTCACTCGGGTCTACGCTTGGCGCATCGCTCGGCCGAATACTGGGGCATGAGCTATATTCGGGCAACAGTCACTCAGTCTGCCATACCCTCTGGCACTCGCAACACCCTACAGCCAGCCACGCTCACACGCTGACCCAGCACACTTCTTGCCACCGGAGGGCTTCGCATGTTCCAAGCGACGCCGCTAGAGGTTTCACAGGTTATATTGGCGGCACCTGCTGCAGAGAAGCTTCGACCTACCTTCGCACCAGACGTCGAACGTGCGCAGGGTATCACTGTCCCCGCGGCGCTGCGATATCACGACGGGTCTAGTAGAAGTGAGGAGACTAGTACGCAGGCTAACGACGTATAGGCGTGCTTAGTCCAATTTAACGCTGCGTACTGCTCTCTCGCCACTCGCAGACACTCGATATCCTAAGAGGAGTATATATTCGGTTAATCGTGCGTCACTGAATGGTTTTCACTCGCGATGGAGTGTCACGTGTGAACTTGACCGCATGAGCGGCTGCGGGGTAACGGATACAGTATCCGTGTACTACGTATACAACTTGTTTTTGGCCGCTGTCGTTAACTGTTTTTTACTGGACGATGTTGTTGTCGTGCGAACGTGGAAACAGAGCGACCAGGGATGCTGTTCGCCGACGTCGGCCGCCGACTGGGTCACGTGTGGGTCTGGCGTGCTGGCGTGATGTAGCGTGTGTGTCAATTATGTATATTGTATAAGGTTACATAGCGTAGAGGTCACCATGTGAGGTGCGCTTGATCTGCAATAAGTATACGATTACATTAGGCAAGCTAGCTTGAGGCCGATGCAGAAGTGATGATGTGAATGGTGCGTACTTTAGGAATGATGTATTGTATGAGATCATGATTGGTGGTGATCGATGATGGAATGGTTGCGCAGTTGGGGAAGCACTAACGAGTAGCATGAATACACTGTTATTACACAATAAACTTCATTTCATTGGTCGAGCGCGATCATCTCCAATTGCATTTTTTCCTACATAATTGCTCACTGTCTGGTATGTGCGTCGAAAAAAACCACGTAGGAAGGGTTCGCCGCCGGATGAATGAGTGGTGAGGTTAATACTATTCAGCCTGCGGGAGCTCTCTCTCTCTCTCTCTCTGCCCTGGCGGTTCTCAGAAACGCTTTCGTGTAATTCTCCTCGTAAAATCTCTCTGTCTTTACTGCTCGTCTCGAAATACGGGCCAGGTCTGCTTCGGATCTCCTCTCATAAATTCACACGTCAAACTCCGGAGTCGCCAGCTTTGTTGGCCGTTAGTTGCTCCACGACGAAACGACGACGATCATCACGTTTACACCCACCATTCTACGGCCTCTCTCATCGTCACGCCTAACTCACCTTCTGTCAGTAGTTTAGGACCCGTTCATGAGTTGATTCGTGGTTCTCAGTGGATGTGATAGAACTTGGGATGGACTTCTGAATCCCGGCCCGATTTTACTTTCTATGCTCTTCTTCTTAAGTCTCCGTTCGTCGTTTCTTCTCTCTCTCTCTCTCTCTCCTCTGTCTCATAGGGTCTCTCTCTTCCTCGGAAGAGTCTTCGGGAAACAGTTCTCTCAGACGCATGTTAATTCTCTAGAAGTCTGGCTAGGTGCACATCCTTCCCTCCGATCTATCGTTTCATCTCGCTCGTCTCTGTCAACAAAGTTGCTATTGCTGCCGCCGTCTTAAGCTCTCTTTCTTGCTACCTGTTCCGGTCTTGAGCTCGCGCCCGATCTCGCCGCAGGAGTGCTGCACTCAGGATCGTCACATCCTCTGCTGATGAAGTCTGTTCGTCTCACGTCTCTGTCTCCTCTGTCTCCTATGATCTGCCATTCGATTTCGGCTAATTGAATATTTTCATTAATCGCCCCGGGTCGTTCTTGTTGTCTCCGATGCCGCAGGCCAGTATGGAGTGGCGCACCGCCCTTGTTCAGTTTGACACAGACAGTCTCTGTTTCCGTCCGTCAGGCCCCCGGTCTCCCTGCTCTCTCTCGTCGTATCTCCCTCTGCGTTCTTCTATTGTTCCGCAGTGAGTTTTTTTTACGCGATCTCCTCTTCGTTTCCGCGTTCCTCACTAGCGCTCGTGCACTCGTCTCTTGTGGTTCTGCCGTATCTGCTCCCTTCTCTTTATTACTTGTCTAAATACCTCTGTAAGAACACCCTGCTCCTCTGCTCACTTACCGACTGCGTGCACAACGCGTTACGCCAAGGTTCCTGGGTCGTACCCTGTGCCGGGTCGGACGACGCTTCGTGAATTAGTAAACTGTACGCACCAAACGCGCATGCCGTCAAACACATCACCGCTCCGTAGCCAGCGGGGTCGTGCATCCACGTCCCTGCCTGGCAGATATGTAAGCAGCACGGCAGTGCCGTGCACAGTCTGCGGACCCCGGACACGCGATACAGAGACCCACCGAAGACCGCTACGGCCACTGTTGTACTACTCCGGGCCCACGCGCGCGGGACTTTGCTGTTTACAGCGGAGGAGCTGGATGCGGTTGGCGGGGCAAGGCACGCGGGCAAGCTGAGCATCTTCTATAGCGTCGTGAGATAACGAGACGAACACGTCGGGCAGGAGAGCTGCTGTAGAGGGCCCTTCATAAGGAAAGTAAGTGAACACCAGCCGGTTGATATCGCGGTACAGTCGTTGTTTTATATTAGAATCTGATTAGAATATTGTAGGAGGGCAGTTGGTATCCAGTTTGTATTCGTGGAAGGCGGGCTTTCATGGAAAAGAGATATAGTACGTGAAGCACCATTATGCACGTACAGGTGCTTGTTATTTTTATTAGAAGATCTTCTAATTTAGGCGTAGGGCAGTGTACGTTGTTATGTGGAGGGGTGCATATAGTATAGGAAATTTTAACGTAAAGCTTCCACGTTATTGACGTACGATCGATCCTTTTGTATAAAAGGGCAGTGTATTCTACTAATGTAGGAGCCCAGGGCTATCTATACATACGGAAGAAGCTCGAGTGGAGGCATCTTCACGTTATAGAATAGCTAGTGCAATAATGTGGGGTGTCATAGTGACTTATAGCTATGGTAGGAGGGCAACCGAATATTAGACAGCGCAGAAGTGGAGCCTCGGTGGTATTTAGAGAAATAACGAGACTCAGTATAATGTGAGGGTGGAGCCAATATTAGGATAGGATAATTTGTACGAGGAGGGGCTGGCATAGGAAGCAGTGAGCGGGGTACTACAGGCAACGGTATGGATATCTATTGAAAGGACTGAGATATCCAACAAGTTCTGCACAGTAGGAAGATATTATATAGGAAGGCCAGGGTAATATCTATAGGGTCGAGCGCCAGCCTACAATATGTACGTCGAGAGCCGAGGCCGCTCACAACACTCGTGATCGGGCCAAACCCTTCTTCCCTATCCCTGGCAGAAACTCATGCTATGCCGGTGCGTTTAATTACGTACCCCTCAGGGATACCATGGATCCCTGAAATGAAGGATTTTGAGCCCCCAAATGGGAGCGAGAGCGCCATCTGTCGATGGAAGTTCTGCTCCACCCTGGGTAGCAGCGTTTGTATTTCATAGAGAAAACGCGCAATTGACCGGATGGGCACGTGCCTATGCAAGTGCGCTAGGGGTGGGTAAGAATTTCATGAGCGTCACTGTTGTAGTGATGAGCGAGGCGGACGGCAGTTCTTGAGCTGGTATCGCTCGCATAGTGTGGCGTAGGGGGTGGTCTGAGGACAGCCAGGGTAGGCCGCCGTGTCGGGGAAGGTGAAAGATGCTCGGGAAGAGGAAGGCTTTCACAGCGATATATGTGTACCCTCCACAAAAAATACGGTTTCAGGGCTTTATTTACGATTCTTTAGTATAAGCTTTGTTTTAAATTTTGGCTCCACAACCGAACAGTCTAGGGGGGGCGCAGGTTGCGCCGTTGACCTCTAAACCGCCGCCGACGCCTCCAGATGGGGCTAGCGACGCCTGAATATAATGTAGCTGTTAATAGGGTAATGTTGATACAGTACCTAGCTAATACATACAATCGTACTTTACATTGCGTTCTTATTTTCTTCCGCAGGGAGGCGGCTGTGCACAGCGCGCGGACATTCGTTCGCACGCGAGCAGGCAGGACGACAAATGCGCAGAAGACTCATCTCTCTTGCGGGAGGTCCGCAGATGATCCCTGTCGTCTGCTTCAGTCGCTGTTCTGCTTCCTCGACCGCGCGCAGCGAAGACGTCTAACATCCTAGCGTCCCGTCGGTGCCGAGCAGATACGAGCAGTGTACGGGGCCGCAATGCTAAGTTAGGCTCACGAGCACAAAGTCCTCGCTTGTCCGCTACATGGGTAGAGATTATTAGGTTAACAGAAATGTCTAAATCTATCGCTAGCTCTGGTGGCTATAAGCCTTGTTACACACAGGGTTACTGTGGCAGCAAGGGCTATAGTACAGATCTAGAGTTTTAGAATCTACGCAGGGCGCTATACACGTAACATACACGTGCGCACGCCCGCAGAGACACGACCAACGAGCACGCCACACACACACACAGAGGGAGAGGGAGACAAAAGACAGTCCGACGACAGACAACAGAGAGAGAAGAGAGCGGGGGAGGGAGAGCGAGAGAGAGAGTAAATTCAGAGACGGCGGTCACAGCAGACCCGAGAGAGAGAGAGAGAGAGAGAGAGAGAGAGCGAGAGAGGAGAAAAGAGAGAGACAGAGACAGAGAGAGAAAGAGAGAGACAGAAAGAGAGAGAGAGCGAGATAGAAGAGAGAGGGGAGAAAGAGAGCGAGAGAGAAACAAGACAGAGACAGACCAGACACACACGACACACACCAGCACACACGCACCACACACACAAACAAACACCAAACACACAGCAAACACAGCACAAGAGAGAGAGAGTGAGAGAGTGACGAGAGAGAGAGAGAGAGAGAGGGAGAAGGGAGAAGAGAGAGAGAGGGGGGGAGAGACGAGAGAGAGCTGGACAGAGACAGGAAGAGAGACAGAGAGAGGCACGATGACGGAGAGAGAGAGAGAGAACGGAGAGAGCAAAGAGAGGGTGGGGTAGAGGAGAGTACAACGATTTTGACGTCTATGATGAAGTTTAGCAAACCAGCTAGAATAGTATGTAGAGGAATTTTATCGTTTGTTATTTTTGAGACTAGATGTCTGTAAGACAACAGTTCTCAATGAATCATTCACGGGAAAGAGATCAAAGGAATATTATAAATGCAAGGATTTAGTATACCAACTAGAGCAAGGACTAAGCTCTATTAATTATTACTATTATTATTATTACCATTAATGAACTATTAAAGGTCTATTAATAGAGCTCAGTGAGAGCAAGTAGTGGGTAGGTGTTGGTGCGCCCTCTGTTGGGGGAATTTCCTAAATTAACGAAGGATATAGACAACAGCAAGCAACGACAGCCACGACGTAGCCACGCCAGTTTAAATTGACTACGTCACGAATGTTCTATGGTAATATTTTTTTTAATTTAGTTGCAATTTTTTTCCATTCGTAAGTACTAACGGGACAAAATGTATCGTCAAATTCTTACCTGATAAGATTGTTTCTCAACTAGTTAGAAAATCCAAAAAACCTGGACGATTTGTTATTATTATCCGGACATTAATTGCTTGCTATTGGCTATGTATGAGTCACGAGTGTATGTTTACCTCAAACAATATAGAAAAATAGGGAGTATAATGGCGCAATTTAACCATAAAAAGTGAACAGAATTACTTACATTTTGTGAAAAAGTAGAAATATTTTTTTTTGTTTTACTATTTACGGTTACGTAATCACTTTAAAGGATATATATTTCGAACACAATTTTCAACCGGTCTCGTGTTTTCGCCACTATTACGACACTTTCCGATATTGAAGTTAGTAGTTGCTTGTTTATTGCAACTGGCGAGAGTAAGAATAACTTGTCGCAGAGATACATTTCACTATATTTTTTATCAGATTGTGTGATTCTGAGCAATGAGTTCGAAATAAATCTAAACAATGATTCTAGCTTTAATTTACATTTTTTGACAAAAACGAAACAGAAAACCGTACGTGTTCGATTCACGCCCGTTCTATATATATGTTATAAGTATGAGATGCTGTATAATGCTGAAATGTACGTGCAAACACAGTGAGACACAGAGTCCACATGCAGTTGAAACGATTCAATAAAAATGGTGGTAAATAAAGACGATCGTATTACTACTAACCAAAGTCTTGATGTTTATCGACTCTCTTACGCCTATTATTACTGATAATGTCCTGTAAATGCCGTTCAAATGCTTCTCTGCAATACTCAAGTACATTTGTATCTTTAAAAAAGCATTTTTCACAAGTACATCGGTATGTTTAAAAAATAAAATAATGAGAAACACGAAATGTATTTAATACCAAAGGCTTATAATTGTTTATCAATTCTCCTTCGCTTATTTATTGGTTACAGATTTACAGTGTCCCGTAAATGCAGTTTATACGCTCCTCTGCAACATAAAATTTCACCGCACGCACGTACACCACTATTGATAATTAAACTCGTTCTGTGAGTTTCATTATTATGTATTAATTATTATTAGCTCTTGTTTACATGTGATAGCAAATTGTATACTTCTGTATTATTTTTATTCCTGAATGTAAAAAAATGCATAGAAATCTTTATTTTATTGCCAACCCGTATTCCATCCATTATTATAGCTAGAATGTGTAATATCGTGGCTAAGGCAATAAGCAACCCCCCTCTCCGGGGGGGAGGGGCACTCACCCCACATTATGGTAGGTATGTGCCACTGCGAAGTCAAAAACGAGGGGCCTTGGAACTAACTCAGACCTGAAAATGGGGGTCTCTAGAACTAATGTTTGTGGTATGTGCCACTGCGAAGTCAAAAATGAGGAGCTCTGGAACTAACACAGACCTGAAAATGTGGGTCTCTGGAACGGAAGTTTAGGGTGAAAAAAGAGGGTCTCTTCCGCAGCACATATACCTACCATGCAATATATATGGAGTGCCCCCCGGGTGATAGGCCCGCGCGATTGCACATACATGGACATTATCATTACCTGAGAGTTATGGAAATGTCGGGGGTCAATGGAGGAATATCTTTAATGATAACCAGTTCGGTAGCCATGTGTTATGTGCATACTATTTGTGTTTTTAACACATATAATCTTCTTAGCTTCTCTCTTCTTATGCAGTTTACCCGTTTCCATATGCCCCTTTTTCCCTCTTCCTATTCTACATCCATACTTGGCATTACTAGATTACTTGATTTATATTTAGGAGGGCAGTGTACGTTCTATGTGGAGGGGGTTACATAGGAAAGTACGCAAAGCCACCATTATCACGTACAGTCTTGTATTTATTAAAAGATTTATATTTAGGAGGGCAGTGTACGTTGTATGTGGAGGGAGGGGTTACATAGGAAAGTAAGTAAAGCTTCACTTATTACGTAGACCTTTGTATAGGAGGGCAGTGTATTCCATAATATGTAGGAGGGCTACATAGAAAAGCAAGTCGAGTCTTATATATATAATAGCAAGTTAATGTGGGTGTGATATACTTCATATGTAGGAGGGCTACATAGAAAAGCAAGTAGCGTCTTATATTATAGGATAGCAAGTTAATGTGGGTGTCATATACTCTATATGTAGGAGGGCTACATAGAAAAGCAAGTGGAGTCTTATATATAGGATAGCAAGTTAATGTTGGTGTCATATACTATATATGTAGGAGGGCAACATATAAAAGCAAGTGGAGCCTTATATATATATATGATAAAAAGTTAATTTGTGTTTCATATACTCTATATGTAAGAGGGCTGCATAGGAAAGATATAGCCTAATATATTATAATATACCCACTCCGTAGAGCAGTATATAGGAGGGCAGGGTATTTTATATGGTAAGGCCTACATATGAGCAAAGCACCGCTCACCCTGCAAACTGCATGCAGTGCCCATT
This sequence comes from Priapulus caudatus, assembly GCF_000485595.1. Classification (NCBI taxonomy): domain Eukaryota; kingdom Metazoa; phylum Priapulida; class Priapulimorpha; order Priapulimorphida; family Priapulidae; genus Priapulus; species Priapulus caudatus. The sequence continues at coordinate 9,085 of NW_014578661.1, forward strand.
CGTACACTCAGGATACTAGGATACCATAGATTGAGCCCATGAGCAAGAGCGCCATCTGTCGTGGAGTTTGCTCACCCTGTAGAGCTTTGTATTGGAGGGAAACGCATTTCGATGCATGCCTATGAAAAGTCCTAGGGGTGGGGTAAAATTTCATGACTCAACTGTTGTAGTGATGAGCAAGGGGCGCAGTTCTTGAGCGACGTCCATAGTGTGGTAGGGGTGGGTCTGAGACAAGACTTTAACGGATAAGTGACCACAAAAATCACGTTAGGGTTATTTACGATTCTTAGATAAGCTTATTTTTTATTTTTGCTCCAAAATCTAGGGGGGCAGTTGCCCCTTGCCTCTCCCGCACCCTAGAGGCTACGACCCTGATATATGTAGTGCTATATAGTAATGTAAGTACAGTAATACATACACACACATTCGTTTCTTATTTTCTTTGCAGGGAGGCGCTGAAGGCGAATCTTCCCGAGCAGGAGGAGACATCGCAGAAGATCATTCTCTCGGGAGGTCCGCAGATGATCCTGTCGTCTCTTCAGTCGCTGTTCTCTCTCGACCGCCGCAGCGAAGACGTCTACATCTACGGTCCGTTCGGTGCAGAGCAGATACGAGCAGTGTACGGCCGCAATGCTAAGTTAGGCTCACACAAAGTCCTCGCTTCCGCTACAGGGTAGAGATTATTAGGTTAAAAGAAATGTCTAAATCTATCCTAGCTCTGGTGCTATAGCCATTGTTACCACAGGGTTACTGTGGCAGCAAGGGCTATAGTACAGATCTAGAGTTTAGATCTACCAGGGCGCTATACACGTAACACACGCGCACGCACGCACACACGCACGCACGCACACACACACACACACAGAGGGAAAGGGAGACAGAGACAGAGACAGACAGACAGAGAGAGAGAGAGCGGGGAGGGAGAGAGAGAGAGAGAGAAAGACAGAGACCGACAAACAGACAGAGAGAGAGAGAGAGAGAGAGAGAGAGACAGAGAGAGAGAGAGAAAGAGAGAGAGAGACAGAGACAGAGAGAGAAAGAGAGAGACAGAAAGAGAGAGAGCGAGATAGAGAGAGAGGGGGAGAAAGAGAGAGAGAGAGAAACAGACAGAGACAGACAGACACACACACACACACACACACACACACACACACACACACAAACACACAAACACACACAAACATACAGAGAGAGAGAGAGAGAGAGAGAGAGGAGGAGAGAGAGAGAGAGAGAGAGAGAGAGAGAGAGGGAGAGGTAGAGAGAGCGAGAGACAGAGACAGAGACAGAAGAGAGACAGAGAGACAGAGACGGAGAGAGAGAGAGAAGAGAGAGAGAGAAGAGAGGGTGGGGTAACGCGAGAGACAACGATTTTACGTCTATGATGAAGTTTTTAGCAAACCAGCTAGAATAGTATATGTAGACGAATTTTATCGTTTGTTATTTTTGAGACTAGATGTCTGTAGACAACAGTTCTCAATGAATCATTCACGGGAAAGAGATCAAAGCGAATATTATAAATGCAAGGATTTAGTATACATACGAGCAAGCGACTAAGCTCTATTAATTATTACTGATTATTATTATTACCATTAATGAACTATTAAAGATCTATATAATAGGCCTCAGTGAGAGCAAGTAGTGGGTAAGGTGCTGCTGCGCCCTCTGCTGGGGGATTTTCCTAAATTAACGAAGGATATAGACAACAGCAAGCAACGACAGCCACGACGTACTCGATCCAGTTTAATTGACTACGTCACGAATGTTCTATGGTAATATATTTTTTAAAATTTAGTTGCAATTTTTTTCCATTCGTAAGTACTAACGGGACTAAATGTATCGTCAAATTCTTACCTGATAAGATTGTTTCTCAACTAGTTGAAAAATCCAAAAACTTGGACGATTTGATATTATTATCCGGATATTAATTGCTTGCTATTGTCTATGTATGAGTCACGAGTTGTATGTTTACATCAAACATATAGGAAAATAGGGAAGTTAATGCCAGCAATTTAACCATAAAAATGTTAACAGAATTACTTACATTTTGTGAAAGAAGTGGTATTATTTTTTTTAGTTTTTACTATTTACGGTGACGTAATTATTTTTAAGGATATATATTTCGACACACAAGGTTTCAAACCGTCTCGTTGTTTTTGCCACTATTACGACACTTTCCTGATATTGAAGTTTAGTAGTTGCTTGTTTATTGACAACTGTCGAGATAAGAATAACTGTTGTCGCCAGAGATACATTTCACTATATTTTTATCAGATTGTGTGATTCTGAGCAATGATTTTCGAAATAAATCTAAACAATGATTCTACTTTAATTTACATTTTTGACAAAAACGATACAGGAAAACCGTACGTGTTCGATTCACGCCCGCTACTATATATATACTATATAATACGAGATGCTGTATAATGCTGAAATGTACTTGCAACACAGTGAGACACAGAGTCCACATGCAGTTGAAACGATTCAATAAAAATTGTGGTAAATAAAGACGATCGTATCTTACTAACCAATGTCTTGATGTTATCGACTCTCTTACGCCTATTATTACTGATAATGTCCTGTAATGCCGTTCAAATGCTTCTCTGCCAATACTCAAGTACATTTGTATCTTTAAAAAGCATTTTTTCACAAGTACATCGTATGTTTAAAAATAAAAATAATGATAAACACGAAATGTATTTAATACCAAAGGCTTATAATTGTTTATCAATTCTCCTTCACTTATTTATTAGTTACAGATTTACAGTGTCCCGTAATGCAGTTTATACGCCTCCTCTGCAACATAAAATTTCACGCCACGCACGTACACCACTATTAATAATTAAACTCGTTCTGTTGAGTTCTCATTATGTATTGTATTATTATTAGCTCTTGTTTACATGTGATAGAAATTGTATACTTCTGTATTATTTTTATTCCTGAATGTAAAAAATGCCATAGAAATCTTTATTTTATTGCCAACCGTATTCCATCCATTATATATAGCTAGAATGGTGTAATATCGTGGCTAAGGCAATAAGACAACCCCCCTCTCCGGGGGAAGGGCACTCACCCCACATTATGGTAGGTATGTTGCCACTGCGAAGCTCAAAAACGAGGGGCCTTGGAAACTAACTCAGACCTGAAAATGGGGGGTCTCAGTAGAACTAATGTTTGTGGTATGTGCCACTGCGAAGTCAAAAATAAGGAGCTCTGGAACTAACACAGACCTGAAAATGTGAGTCTCTGGAACGGGAAGTTTAGGGTGGAAAAAGAGGGGTCTTCCGCAGCACATATACCTACCATGGCAATATATATGGAGTGCCCCGCGTAATAGGCCGCGCGATTGCACATACATGTACATTATCATTAGCTGAGAGTTATGGAAATGTCGGGGTCAAGGGGAGGTTTCTTACTGATAACCAGTTCGGTAGCCATGCGTTATGTACATATTTTATGTGTTTTTAACACATATAATCTTCTTAGCTCTGCTCTTCGTATGCCGACCCGTTCCATATGCCCCATCTACATCCATACTTGGCATTACTAGATTACTTGTATTTTTAAACTATAAAACATATACATGTGTGCACATCAGTAGAGCTATCATCATTATAATTATTATCACATTAGAATAAAAACAATTAGTTGGTATTCACTCCTGATACTTTACTCATTCAATGTAGGAACAAATTTAAAACAATGACAACATTTTTGTCGAAGATCTGTATTAGTTATTATTTTGTTCGGTAGGTGGCGGGGTTGCATGTGATTAGTTAAAAGCGTGTGTTGTGGTACCACCATGGGTAATCATTTTCCATAGGCGGCCATACTTACAAAAAAATTCCCATACTTCAGCAGTGGTTTTTTTTACTAATAATAATGCCATCCTCTAAATCCAAGTCGCCAGTGACACTATATATGTTATTAACCAAAAGATTCTTGCATAATTTTTCGTGTAAACATCATTTTCCCAGCACACATTCGAAATGGCCATATTTACAATGTGAATCTGAACAAAAAAGTATGCTTTTTTTGAAAATTCCCCGGCCGCAAACGCAACGCACCTCGGACGAGCTGTTTACACTGTCGGATTCAGAAAGTATTCTAGTTTCTGAAATTAATAATTGCAAAAAGTTCTAACCTTTTCTAATGAGAAATACAAAATTCAAGCGCATGCAGACACTCATATACGATCTGATTCTGAACCTGTCCCAATGCTTGTTGGTGGATTTGCTATCGTCATACCTTAAGCAGTTGATTTTTTTTCTGCTAAAAATCTTTTGCTTCCATATATGCTAACCTCAACACGTTGTGAGGTCATGGTAAAAAAAAGTTTGTCGTGCATGCCAGTTACCATTTATGAATGAATCCGTGGCACGACGTCCCCTCTCTGTTCGGTCGCCGGCCGGCTAAAACCTCGAATTTCGTCGACTTTCGAACTGCAATGCAACAAAAAAGAAGACGATATCAACTACCAGTTTTTATCACAACGGTGTAGTGGACACCTCTCAATTAGAATTTAACAGTTTTAAGTTTGACCTTTTGACCTCTGATTTTTAAGAATAAATTCCCCAAACCCATGTTTTCGTATATTTTCAATAGTTAATTGCTCATACTAAAAAGAACGTGGCGTCAGTCTGTCTCCATCAGCAGGTGGCCAGCTCGTAGTAACATATCATAGTAAACAGGCAATTAGCAGTAGCGGCATTTCTTATCAGAGAAAAAGTGCTGCACCCCCTTTTAGCTACTGGAAAACGCAGCCTGTGTATTTCGTACAGGGCAATGCTTGCCAGCACTTAACGCAGCAGAAATGACGTAGAACTGATATTTTTTTACTGAAAACCTGTGTAACAGACAACTCTGGTGATGCTCATTCACATTTATTCTCCAGCAGCATTTTGGCTATGCCGGAAATCGCCGAAGAGAGAGCAGTTAAACCAATCATAAATCGCTTGTAAAACACGAGAAATCTGCTCGTCAAAGATTAACCATAACCGTAAGAGGCACCGCCGAGACTGACGCAGCCTCCGAAGAAGCTCGGGACAAGTGCTCAAGGAAACAACGGTTGAAGAGCACTTTCGACTCAGCTGGCACGCAATAGGAATGCAACAGTAGGATGGAGGCGATCGACGCGGACAACCGTTCGAGCGGAGTTGAATTTCTCTAACCTTCTCTGTCCTCTTCACAAGAGCACTTCATAAGTCGCCACCTGGTGCAAAGCAAGAGCAGTGCCAACCTGAGATACAACCTGCTGCAGAATCGAAGATAGGTCGCTTAGCTACAAAACTAGTCTGTCAAAGACTGCGCCGCCCAGTCTTACCTGTGGTGGTGCCGATCTCACGTGAGAAAACAAGGCACAGTAGCAGTGCGAAGAGATCCCTTGCAAGGCTGTCAAGTCTGCAGCATGACCCCATGTACAGGGGAAGAAGCACGAGTTTGCTGTGTCCGCACGCACCTCCAGCAACCAGCCAGTCAGTCTGTAGAAGTACCTAGTAGAACAGGAACAGTGGCTATATGCCCGTCAGCCGGCATATATCTGACGGCTGCCGGCCACGGTCTTCGATTTCCTAAACGCCCGGCAGCTTTTAATTTTCAGTGTTATCTCAAGTAAACAAGGGTTAGGGTTAGGGTTAGGGTTAGGGTTAGGGATGGGGTTAGGATAAGGGTTAGGGTTAGGGTTAGAGTTAGGGTTAGGGTTAGGGTTAGGAACTGCCGGGCATTTAGGAAATCGAAGACCGTGCCCGGCTGCCGGGTATATAGCCACAGCGTACTCGATAACCGTTGCAACAAGTTCGCCTATCTGCATGCATTCTCGTCACACACTGATCTGTACTATTAGTTAATCAGTAATCTCACTTAGAGTTAGGATGTAATTAAGTTTTAGAACACACCGACAGAGTAGTGCAAGCAAGTGGCCACAGACAGCATTGTTGCAGCCGGGCAAACTCTAGAACTATAACTTTTCGGGGGTGTCAATGCTTAGAGTTAGGATGTAAGTTTTAGAACACACCA
>NW_014578661.1:15121-32621 GCF_000485595.1 Priapulus caudatus
AGAGACAGAAGAGAGACAGAGAGACAGAGACGGAGAAAGAGAGAGAGAGAGAAGAGAGGGTGGGGTAGAGGAGAGACAACGATTTTACGTCTATGATGAAGTTTAGCAAACCAGCTAGAATAGTATGTAGACGAATTTTATCGTTTGTTATTTTTGAGACTAGATGTCTGTAAGACAACAGTTCTCAATGAATCATTCACGGGAAAGAGATCAAAGTAATATTATAAATGCAAGGATTTGTAGTGTACCAACTAGAGCAAGCACTGAGCTCTATTAATTATTACCATTATTATTACCATTAATAACCATTAATGAACTATTAAATGTCTATTAATAGAGCTCAGTGAGAGCAAGTAGTGGCTAGGTGCTGCTGCGCCCTCTGTTGGGGGAATTTCCTAAATTAACGAAGGATATAGACAACAGCAAGCAACGACAGCCACGACGTACTCCAGTTTAAATTGACTACGTCACGAATGTTCTATGGTAATATTTGTAAAAATTTAGTTGCCATTTTTTTCCATTAGTAAGTACTAACGGGACTAAATGTATCGTCAAATTCTTACCTGATAAGATTGTTTCTCAACTAGTTAAAAAATCCAAAAAACTTGGACGATTTGATATTATTATCCGGACATTAATTGCTTGCTATGGGCTATGTATGAGTCACGAGTGTATGTTTACATCACACAATATAGGAAAATAGGAAATATAATGCAGCAATTTAACCATAAAAAGTAAACAGAATTACTTACATTTTGTGAAAAAGTGGTATTATTTTTTGTTGTTTTATTATTTACGGTGACGTAATAATTTTTAAGGATATATATTTCGAACACAATTTACAACCGGTCTCGTGTTTTTGCCACTATTACGACACTTTTCGATATTGAAGTTAGTAGTTCCTTGTTTATTGCAACTGTCGAGAGTAACAATAACTTGTCGCAGAGATACATTTCACTATATTTTTTATCAGATTGTGTGATTCAGAGCAATGATTTCGAAAGAAATCTAAACAATGATTCTAACTTTAATTTACATTTTTGACAAAAACGAAACAGAAAACCGTACGTGTTCGATTCACGCCCGTACTATATATATATATGCTATAAATATGAGATGCTGTATAATGCTGAAATGTACGTGCAAACACAGTGAGAGACAGAGTCCACATGCAGTTGAAACGATTCAATAAAAATTGTGGTAAATAAAGACGATCGTATTACTACTAACCAATGTCTTGATGTTTATCGACTCTCTTACGCCTATTATTACTGATAATGTCCTGTAAATGCCGTTCAAATGCTTCTCTGCAATACTCAAGTACATTTGTATCTTAAAAAGAGTACTTTTCACAAGTACATCTGTATGTTTAAAAAATAATGATAAACACGAAATGTATTTAATACCAAAAGCTTATAATTGTTTATCAATTCGCCTTCGCTTATTTATTGGTTACAGATTTACAGTGTCCCGTAAATGCAGTTTATACGCTCCTCTGCAACATAAAATTTCACCGCACGCACGTACACCACTATTGATAATTAAACTCGTTCTGTGAGTTTCATTATTATGTATTATTATTAGCTCTTGTTTACATGTGATAGCAAATTGTATACTTCTGTATTATTTTTATTCCTGAATGTAAAAAAATGCATAGAAATCTTTATTTTATTGCCAACCCGTATTCCATCCATTATTATTGCTAGAATGTGTAATATCGTGGCTAAGGCAATAAGCAACCCCCCTCTCCGGGGGGGGGGAAGGGGCACTCATACCACATTATGGTAGGTATGTGCCACTGCGAAGTCAAAAACGAGGGGCCTTGGAACTAACTCAGACCTGAAAATGTGGGTCTCTGGAACGGAAGTTTAGGGTGGAAAAGAAGGTCTCTACCGCAGCACATATACCTACCATGCAATATATATGGAGTGCCTCCCGCGTAATAGGTCCGCGCGATTGCACATACATGTACATTATCATTAGCTGAGAGTTATGGAAATGTCGGGGGTCAATGGAGGAATTTCTTTACTGATAACCAGTTCGGTAGCCATGCGTTATGTACATACTTTATGTGTTTTTAACACATATAATCTTCTTAGCTTCTCTCTTCTTATGCAGGTTTACCGTTTCCATATGCCCCTTTTTCCCTCTTCCTATTCTACATCCATACTTGGCATTACTAGATTACTTGTATTTTTAAACTATAAAACATATACATGTGTGCACATCAGTAGAGCTATCAGTAGACAATAAAAACAATTAGTTGTATTCACTCCTGATACTTTACTCATTCAATGTAGGAACAAATTTAAAACAGTGACAAGATTGTCGAAGATCTGTATTAGTTTATTTTTGTTCGGTAGGTGGCGGTTGCATGTGATTATGTTAAAAGCGTGTGTTGTGGTACCACCATTGGGTAATCATTTTCCATAGGCGGCATCTCAATTACTATCAGCAGTGTTTTTTTTACTAATAATTAATGCCATCCTCTAAATCCAAGTCGCAAAGTGACACTTATATATGTTATTAAGCCAAAAATTCTTGCATAATTTTTCGTGTAAACATCATTTTCCCAGCCACACATTCGAAATGGCCAATTTACAATGTGAATCTGACAAAAAAGTAGGCTTTTTTGAAAATTCCCCGGCCGCAGCAACGCACCTCGGACAGCTGTTACAACTGTCGGATTCAGAAAAGATTCTAGTTTCTGAAATTAATAATTGCAAAAGTTCTAACCTTTTCTAATGAGAAATACAAAATTCAAGCGCATGCAGACACTCATATACGATCTGATTCTGAACCTGTCCCAATGCTTGATTGGTGGATTTTGCTATCGTCATACCTTGAAGCAGTTGATTTTTTTTCGCTAAAAATCTTTTGCTTCCATATACTGCTAACCGTCAACACGTTGTGAGGTCACGGTAAAAAAAAGTTTTCGTGCATGCCAGTTACCATTTATGAATGAATCCGTGGCACGAGGTCCCCTCTCTGGTTCGGTCGCCGGCCGCTAAAACTCGAATTTCGTCGACTTTCGAACTGCAATGCAACAAAAAAGAAGACGATATCAACTACAGTTTTTATCACAACGGTGTAGTGGACACCTCTCAATTAGAATTTAACAGTTTTAAGTTTGACCTTTTGACCTCTGATTTTAAGAATAAATTCCCCAAACCCATGTTTTTCGTATATTTTCAATAGTTAATTGCTCATACTAAAAAAAGAACGTGGCGTCAGTCTGTCTCCATCAGCAGGTGGCCAGCTCGTAGTAACATATCATAGTAAACAGGCAATAGCAGTAAGCTGCATTTCTTATCAGAGAAAAAGTGCTGCACCCCTTTCAGCTACTGGAAAACGCAGCCTGTGTATTTCGTACAGGGCAATGCTTGCCAGCACTTAACGCAGCAGAAATGACGTAGAACTGATATTTTTTCGACTGAAAACCTGTGTAACAGCAACTCTGGTGATGCTCATTCACATTTATTCTCTCAGCAGATTTTGGCTATGCCGGGAAATCGCCGAAGAGAGAGCAGTTAAAGCCAATCATAAATCGCTTGTAAAACACGAGAAATCTGCTCGTCAAAGATTACCATGCCGTAAGAGGCACCGCCGAGACTGACGCAGCCTCCGAGAGACTCGGGACCAGTGCTCAAGGAAAACAACGTTGAAGAGCACTTTCGACTCAGCTGGCACGCAATAGGAATGCAACAGGTAGGATGGAGGCGATCGACGCGGACAACCGTTCGAGCGGCAGTTGAATTTCTTCTAACCTTCTCTGTCCTCTTCACAAGAGCACTTCATAAGTCGCCACCTGGTGCAAAGCAAGAGCATGCCAACGATCTGAGATACAACCGCTGCCAGAATCAAAGATAGGTCGCTTAGCTAACGCAAAACTAGTCTGTCAAAGACTGCGCCGCCCAGTCTTTTACCTGTGGTGGTGCCGATCTCACGTCTGAGAAAACAAGGCACAGTAGCAGGCGAAGAGATCCCTTGCAAGGCTGTCAAGTCTGCAGCAATGACCCCATGTACAGGGGAAGAAGCACGCAGTTTGCTGTGTCCGCACGCACCTCCAGGCAACCAGGCCAGTCAGTCTGTAGAAGTACCTAGTAGAACAGGAACAGTGGCTATATGCCCGTCAGCGCGCATATATCTGACGGCTGCCGGCCACGGTCTTCGATTTCCTAAATGCCCGGCAGCTTTTAATTTTCAGTGTTATCTCAAGTAAAACAAGGGTTAGGGTTTAGGGTTAGGGTTAGGGTTAGGGATGGTTAGGATTAGGGTTAGGGTTAGGGTTAGAGTTAGGGTTAGGGTTAGGGTTAGGAACTGCCGGGCATTTAGGAAATCGAAGACCTGTGCCGGCTGCCGGGTATATAGCCACAGCGCTACTCGATAACCGTTGGCACAAGTTCGCCTATCTGCATGCTTTCTCGTCACACATCTGTACTATTAATTAATCGGTAATCTCACTTAGAGTTAGGATGTAAGTTTTAGAACACACCGACAGAGTAGTGCAAGCAAGTGGCCACAGACAGCATTGTTGCAGCCGGGCAAACTCTAGAACTATAACTTTTCGGGGGTGTCAATGCTTTTCGGGGGAAGGGTAAGTTGTTTTTTGTAGCTTTTCGAAGAGGGGGTTCGGGGGGAGAGCTATAGGCACTCGTCTCAGTACATGATGTGGCATATGGTCAGACACCAGATACGATGCAACAGGTACTAGTGGTTTTTACGCCATTTTTTGATGTACTTGTTTGTTGCAGCCAAAAAAATCTGGCTTTGGTGCTTCGTTTTCGATCGACACTCAAATGTAACGGAAAATACGGAAAAATATGGCATTTATTTACAACACGAGTTAAGGTACCACCATGGGTAATCATTTTCCATAGGCGGCCAAACTTACGAAAAAATTCCCATAAATCAGCAGAAGTTTTTTTTACAAATAATAATGCCATCCTCTGAATCCAAGTCGCAGACACAATATATATCTTATTAACAAAAAAAAATTCTTCGCTATAATTTTTCGTGTAAACATCATTTTCCCAGCACACACTCGAAATGGCCAATTTACAATGTGAATCGCACAAAAAAGTAGGCTTTTTTTTATTTCCCGGCCGCAAACGCAACGCACCTCAGACAAGCTGTTTACACTGTCGGATTCAGAAAAGATTCTAGTTTCTGAAATTAACAATTGCAAAAAGTTCTAACCCGTTCTAATGAGAAATACAAAATTCAAGCGCATGCAGACACTCATATACGATCTCATTCTGAACCTGTCTCAATGCTCATTGGTGGATTTGCCATCGTCATACCTTGTCGTTTGAATATTGAGGAGCGAAACTTTCTGTAAGAATATCGATATATTATAAATTGAAAATGTATATTTTTGTGCGATAAATGTAAATCTAACACGTGTGACTCCCGCCCTTGCGAGCTATCGCAGCACGTCACTTCTGTTTACTATAGTGTTGCTGCACGTTCGTACGCAAGCTGGGTCTTGTTCAAGTTGTAGTTCACTGACTACAGACTAGGTCCTATAGACTGACTAGTTGTGGGGCAAAACAGAAAAAGAGTAGGCCTACATGCTAAATTGTAATGTTTTAAACAAACATTAAATCAATAAACATTGGTTATTATGTACTATACATTACCTGATAGTAATAATTCAACATAAATCATAAATGTTAATTCTTGTATAATGAGTATATTTATGCTATTAATTATTATGTACTATCTGGGAAAATTACATGAGAGAATGATCGAAACCCTCTCCTCTTTTGAATCGGCTTCTTCACTGTTGTCAACCGACAACTGTATACTCGATTGCTATTGTAAATGTACGTATTTATGTATTTGATCAATAATGCAGCGTAAGCCTAATTTAGCATCTCGGATTAGTGTAGCAATTTAATTTGGCGTCCGTATTTAAGGAGGTTATCAGCAGGTGGCAGCACCTCCGACTAACACGCGAACAGCTAATATAACGTGTTCTAACAGGCATGCGATACGCAACAGCACAGCAGTATGGTACAGCGTCTAATTAAAATGTGAGTGTAAAATAATGAAATGGGGTGTGATCGTATAGTGTATTGTTTAGTTAGTCTTGTATGATGAGGCTGCTTCTTGTGATGTGTTTCTTGTAGAAGAGAGTTAAAGGACTTTTGCAAGATGACGGGTCTGATGGACGAGATGCTCGACGATCTCATGAATTGAATTAAATGCTGGCTTTTCATTCAAGCTCACCGCAAACAGGAAACGCTACAAGGCTCGAAAAGAACGATGTACGCATGGAATATTGCCTTGTGGCCCCCGGCCACAGACTACGTCCGTAGGAAACGGACGATGTCCGGATGGAGTATTGCCTCGTGCCCCTGACACGGAAAGCCCCTGGCTGGAAAATCACCGGAGCGATGAAGGGTCAATCGCAGGAATGCCATGCTGAGATAGTTCCATGAACAAGTTCGTGGCTGGAAACCTAGAAGATCTAATGAAATTGACGCACCTGATTGCGCCTACTGTCACAGTACAGGAGCAGTACGTGCACAAGATCAGGGACCAACTTCCAGGAATACAATGGCTCGATGATGATAGACCAACCCTCAGGAATACAATGGCTCGATGATGAAGGACCAACCCTCCGGAATACAACGGTGAAGACACCGGTCTGCAACCTACCAACAAAGGTAATGATGATGGCGTCTCGGGTATCACGGTCAAGCTGCGAACGGATTGGGAAAACCCCTGACTAAAAAACAGTTAGCAGATCAGGGACCAACCTTCAGGAATACAACGGAAATAATGATGACATCTCGTGTCACAGTCTCGGTGACCTCTCGGTCAAGATGCGTGCCGACTTCCGTGTAATGAAGGACATATCGGTTACGACGCGTGTGGCTTCAGCGTGATGGAGGACATGGTTGATTTGGGTCTTCAAACGTAATTGGTTCGGCTATCGATCTAGAAATCAATAGTTGAGTTATTACTCATTTAATTATTTATTATTTAGACTTATCTAGTCACTAATCATGGCGTTACCTGCTCATGTATTAATTTAATACCACCACAACCACGTAAGGAAAAAAACAAGACAACCCAAAGACAAACTATATCACGTTATAGCAAGTATTGTTGTCAAGATGTATGAAGTGGGGAACTAACCCACCCGTTAAGAGAGAACGCCGCGGAGATGCTATAGCTGGTTCCCGAATTATGTAAAATGCCGGGTCTCATCTGAACGCGGAAGATTGTGGTTGTGGCTGGTAAATTGTAAATTGAATTGATAGTACATTTATAGACTAATGGCGTGAGGCAAGGATTTTACGGCCGGGTGCCCTTTCTGACGCCAACTCCGATTAGTCGCCTCCTACGACATGCAGGAGATACAGTAGGCGTATTCGTTTGCCGGACCTACACAGCTGTAACTGCCTCCCAACAGTCAAAATACTAGTCTAAACGTAAAACTTAATGTCTATTGGTACAACACGAATGTGCTCAGGTAGTACTATCAATGGATAATCATAACTCCCAACACCCCTAAACACCTAAATAAGTCTGTAACTCCATTGCATCCTGCTGGTGCGTGCGCGATGGGGGCAGGAAAGGTGATGTGGGTGGGGCAGGTTAATTACACTCAACCAGGTTCGGCGGCGGTGCCGGCCCTACAACGGCACTCCGCGTAAAGGTAGGCGTGGCTGCAGGTCGTGTTGAGACAAGTACGGGGGTGGGTGTGAAACGACGTTAATAACAACACCCTGGATTAGTTTTCTTACAGTAAAACCAAATGATCCCCGCACAACCGATGGCGAGGAACGCATAAATGGCAAACTGTTGCAACTGCACCTCCGAAAAACCAACTGAAGCACCCAGCAATGGGAATGCTTCTCCCGCACTCAAAATGCGACGACTGCTAGCAATGGACTCCTTTAATTGCTCATACGGTATGTCAAACGCTTTATTGGCGTATAGCTTCGAGGGTAAAATTGAAGCAGGCAGCAGATCCGTAGCGTTACCTGGCCGAACCGCAAATGCTGCCAAGTCATGCCAAATAGTAGGCAGTGGCAACTGTGGCGGCAACATTTGCTGCAGATAATTAGTAATATCAACACAAGAATCGTGATGATAGAAAGTCGGCAAAGTAAACGAGGGTGAGTGAGCCGAACACCCAGAAGCCAGGGTGACAACCTACTGTAAACGAATGTAAATGTCGGTATTCACTAGAGGTGTGTCATGCCCAGATTGACATGAAAGAAGAAATGGTTTAATTGACGTTATTAGTCAATTGCCGCTAGTAAGATACGCCACATGATCTTTTTGATGCCGAGCAATATTAAGACGTCGCGGACAACGCTGCCGGATGTGCTCCTCTTCGATTAAAAAAGTGATACTACGCAGTCGGATGAACCGGCTACATAGTAGATTTCCGAAGCAGTCAGGCAAATATCCTGGTTATCATCCAGACATTTCCGCATTAGGTCCGCCTTTGGATAAAAATAACGTGCCCTATTCCGTGCAAAGGCCACGTACTGTGAATTTATATCATAATACACGTAAGCAGTAGAGTTGGGAATAAAATCCGGTGCAGGTATAATCAGGAGTCTATCAAAAGTTTTGATAGACTCCTGGTATAATCTGGTAAACGTCAAATATCTGACAAACGCGTTTCAAAGGCAAAAACGCCAAACCGTGAAAAGACGTAACCGTGGGTACGACTACTGTTTCCAACAGATAGTAATAAAGGATGCCCTCCTCAATATCCCTCGGCAGGGCGAGATAGTCCGGTAACGTTTCCTTAATGGCTCGCAGTAATGTCCGAAGTTGCGCCGGCGATATCAAAGATATCGCTAATTTGCCTGCTAAAAGATCACTAAGTGCTTGTTCTAAACCTGTAATGACATTCGTAACATCATGGACACATCTTCAGTGCATCAGTGGTAGACTGAAGCCGACTAAGCGTGGATAATTTATCGTCCGTAGACGCAGCTAACCGGTCAAGCCGATGAATAACCCTATTTAAGAATTTGCGTAAGTCATCTGTACCATCAATCAGATCATTTATGGTGGCTCTATTAAGCTGCACCTGGGTGTGGGTGATATTAAAAACAGTTAAACTATCCTCCAATGCGTGCTGGAAAGCATCTTGAGACAATCGAAATTGGGAAAGTCTCAAGTCCAATCGCGCGATATCCTCCCCATCCGCTGTTCCGTATAGAAACTTTCCCCATAAATGGTAGAATCGAACGCTTAGGGCGTTGCTTGACAAACATACTTGTGAGACCTTGCAATTTATTAACTAAACGCCTATGTTTCAAACGAAAAGTAGTTGCGTGTGAATCAACAAATTCATGTACAGTATTCTGAAACCCTAACCCAGACTTGGATTGATCGTATTGTAATGTTGACTGGGTCGCTCCTTAAGCAAATATCTAATTTGCCTGTCAATTCCGTTCATGTAGTCCGTGATTGGCTGGATCTCAAAGGTAAATGCCAAAACCCAGGTCGATTGGGTAATGAATATAATCCCCTTCGGTACAAACACGGCCCCCTGTGTGGCTGTCATATCACCAAGGGCTGTGCCCACGCACAGACCGAATCTGGAAGAGGAAAACGGAATAACCTCTTAGTGTCTAGGCCATGCCTTATTGAAATAACTCTTAACCCGAGTAACAAGAGTTCTATTCTCAGACCCTTGCGATACCACTCTTACGCGTGGCTCCTGTACTATAGCTACTGATTCCACGGAATGTCCACTTTTCGGAATAATAGATATAGTATTAACCTGGACTTCTGGCATCTCTGCTTTCTTATTATGTTCGTCTTGCGTGAGCCGCTGAACATCTTCTGATGAGTAAGTAATATTTAGATACTCGCGTCAGAGATGTGGGCTCCTGAACTTAGCATCCACATAGCTATCGGCGTCTATAGCTTCACCAAAATCCGTCTTAATCTCCTTCTTAACTTCCCGCCTGATTTCCTTCTTAATTTCCTTCTCGATTTCCTTCTTAATTCCCTGCGTAATCACGCTTTCATCTCCTCCCGCTTCGACCGGCTCCTGTAGACTGACCGCAGGCCCCATTACATGCACCTTTGTTCGAGCAGTCGTTATGACGGCAATCTGTACTGTCGTATCAGTTGAGCCGTATTCGGGGTCTCCCTCTTTAGTTAATCGTGCCCGCTTCACAGGCTGTACCGAAACGTTCAATTCACTTGTTCCGTCGCTCACCTTCCATTTTTTGAACGACTGTTACTACCGGTTTCGTCCTCTAATTCTGGTTCCATATCAGGACTTATGGATTTCTCCGATTCCGACGGGTTATAGATGACTGTGTCATCGTCACTTTCGCCAACTTGCTGAGTGGAATTAGGCTCCTGAGCCTCAATTTCACGTGCAGATGGATCCATCATAAGTGGATCAACTGCACGAGGCATTGACAGCTGCGGTTGTTTCGTATAACCCACTGAAACCTGTGTGTTGGGAGCTGTGATGAAATGACTTAGCGGGAGTTCGTCTTTCTTATTAAACTCATCATCACTACTACCCTCCTCGTCGGGTGGATATGCCATTGTCGCTGCCCTATGAGACTGGCGACGTACGCCCTTTGGCACATCTTCTTGTTGTACTGGCTTACTACAATCCCAACGAGCTTGTGGCTGTGCCGTTCGAATATTCTCCACATGTGAGATCCCTTCTCTCTTCGTGATCTCGTGTTGCAGGAGATATTTCTCTGGACTCAACACCTTTACCGCAACGACGTAAGGATGATAATAGAACAGATAATATAACACAAGGCAAGCCAAGATAATGGAACCTAGCCCGTGGGCAAGTCCAGCCTTCATTGCTCCCAAGAAAGATGAACCTGAAGGACGAATGGTCATAGACTACAGGAAGCTTAACAAGGTCACATGGAATGACACATATCCATTGCCCTGTATACAAGATATCTTTGGATCGTTAGGAAACTCACGTTTCTATTCAACTCTTGACCTAAAGTCGGGCTACTTCCAAATAGCAATGGCAGAGGAGAACCAAGCCAAGACTTGTTTTATCACCTACAGAGGTGCATTTCACTACAATGTCCATTCGTCCGGCTTGTCGAATGCACCTAGCGTTTATCAAAGATTTTTAGATGCGGTATTAAATGGTTTACATCACAGCCGTGCCATTCCATACATAGATGATATAATCATTTTCAGCCAAACCTTCGAACAAAACCTAGTAGACATTGAAGTGGTTTTTGACAGGTTACTCGATGCAGAGCTCAAGCTTAAAGCTTTAAAGTGTGAATTTCTCAAAGACAAGGTTAATTATTTAGGAAACATTGTCTCAACCCGAGAAAATCGAGGTAGTCAAACAGCTTAAAGCACCTAAAACGATCAAAGAAGTACGATAATTATTGGGCATGGCAAGCTATTACTGGGCACACATTAAGTCATTTGCAAACATTGCAGACCCACTAACAGCATTAATACACAAATACGCCAAATTCAAATTGAAAAAAGATGCAGAACACGCATTTCAGACCTTGAAGCAGAAACTCATAGAAGCTCAATCTTAGTATATCCGGACCCTACCAAGAGCTACCGTCTATTCACAGACGCCTCATCATACGCAGTAGAAGCCGCCTTTACACAAACAAACGACGAAGGGAACGAGGTTGTTATATCAAACATCAGTCATCAGTTAAACAAATGCGTTGGCCAGTCATAGAAAGAGCAGCATACGCCATCGTCTATACTCTACAGAAGTTGCGTCATCACGTGGCCGGCGCAAAGTTTGTCATCATTAGCGATAATAAACCACAACAATATTAGCTAACAACCCCAAATCTTAAGAATACTCGACTTCAGCGATACCAATTAGTCATTTCGGAACACAATGCGACAGTTGAGTATTGCTGTGGCCTAGCCCACAGAAATGCAGATGCACTGTCACGAATCAAAACTAAAAGTGATCCCACGCCAGAGATCAAAATCCAACAAATCATCGATGAGCTAGGACCTAATACAAGTGCAAACAAGGACACACAGATCAAGCAGCCTGATACTACAGATATAGTTATGCAAGAGGTGCCAGAGAGAGAACGTCGTCAGCCTCAGATGGCAGCGACATTAGCATATTCACTCGACGAGGAGGGTAGTAGTGATGATGAGTTCAATGAGGAAGACAAACTCCACCTAAGTCATTTCATCACAACGCCCAAGGCACCGGCTTCAGCGGATTCTACAGAGTAACCGCAGCCGCCAATGTCTCGTGCGGTTGCTCCAATCGCGAAGGATCCATTTGCAAGTGACATTGAGGGTCAGAAGCCTAACACTACTCAGTAACTTGGCGAAAGTGATGATGAAACAATCATCTACACCCCATCGGAGTCGGAAAACGAATCCACTAGCTTTGATGTAAAATCAGATTTAGAAGAGGATACCGGCAGTGAGCAGTCGGCTAGAAGACGAAAAGCGAGCGAGGAATCAAGTTACCCGACACAGTCAGTAAAACGGGCAAGATTAACTGCGCATGAAGCAACGTAAGCGAGCCTAGCAATACGACAGTGGAAGTCGATGTCATAACGAAGGCTCCAACAAGGGCGCATCTAATGGTGCCCACTGTCATTGTACAGAAGCCTGCCTAATCAAGAAGAGATACGACCCTGATAAATTGGTTCACACGTTTACTGGGAGACGCATGGACGAGATGCTGAGCGATCCTTTGTATCTCCTTCAATTATGTCCGTGCCGTTTCCCAACAATTCCGCCTTTTCGTGGAGGCTCGAATAAGCACTATGCGTAAGATTAGCGCTGAGCACATAGTGTAGTGTCGTACACGCATGCAGGCCTACGTTTGAATTCGAGTAAGGCCATTACGAGTATCATTAGTTGTGTTTATCAATGTGTAGGTTTGACTTTAATGTTTATACGCGCGTTAGTTAAGTTAGTTAAGGGTACCAAGTTAATTAAGACTTAGTTAAGGAAAGTTTTAGATCACATATCGCGATCATCGTGCACGGATTCACATACTAGTAGTAGTAGTAGTAGTTAAAACTAGTTGTAAGCGCAAAACGCTATGCGCAACGGCATACGCGACATAATTGTACAAATAGTACGGGGAAATCTTGGGACGCTTGTTTTCGACAATGGAGTCGAAAAGCATTTCTGGTAGGGGGCGTGTGTAGGCGTGCTACGCGGGTTTACGTGCCAGCAAGCACAGCGTCACTTTCTTATAAAGTTCTATAACGTCACTCGTCGTGCGTGACGATAGTTCCACAGAAGCTTTGAGAATAAGTCGTCGCGCGTGACTGATTGCCACGTTATCAAAGAAGTAACTGCGTAGGCCCAGCAGAAAAAGAACGAGAGTTTTTCAGGCTGGGTGTGAACATTTGTCGCCGCACGGCGATAATAGTTTACAGCTGCGGGTTTTGTGAAGTGTGTAGTAACACTCATAATTATAACCTGTATTTGGAATCACTGAGTAGAATAAATTATCTAATCTGTTACAACAAAGACGTGTTATCTTTACTGTGATCTTTATCGTCCCGTCTTACGTCGCACGAGAGACAAAGAAAGGCTGACTGTCACGGTTAGCCGGTTCCCGTCGACTGGCTTCAAAGCCACGTAGCTAGGCGGTGCACCTGGCCAGCTCGCAGCACGCGCGCGAGGCGAGGAGTACCGTGCAAGAGCGCAAGCGGGAAGGACAGTAGAGCCACGCAGCAGAGCCGCGCGTGAGCGAAGGAGAAATGCATAGTTTTCGCCAAGTTATACAGTACAGTAGAGCCACGCAATATAGCCATGCGTGGGCGAAGGAGAAGTGGATAGTTTTCGCCAAGTTAGGCAGGACGGTAGAGCCACGCAGCACAGCCGTGCGTGAGCGAAGGAGAAGTGGATAGTTTTCGCCAAGTTAGGCAGTACAGTAGAGCCACACAGTATAGCCGTGCGTGAGCGAAGGAGAAGTGGATAGTTTTCGCCAAGTCAGGTAGGACAGTAGAGCCACGCAGCACAGCCGTGCGTGGGGGAGAGAAGCGCGTCGTTTCTGAGCGCACGTTGTTGTGAGAGAGACGCACGTGTAGCAGAGCCACGCAGCAGAACGGCGCGTGGGCGAGGGAGAGTTAGAAGTCTACATTGGACACCTGGCAGCGCCGAGCAAGGGTCGGACAAGCTCAGCAAAGGGGAAGAAGGAGGAGAAGAGGGGGACGAAGGCGCAGAGCATCCACCGTGGGTCGACAGACGACGACGGAGAGGGACAGAGAGGAGGAGGAGGAAGAGAGGCAGAGAGAGAGAGAGAGACGACGCGCAAGCGTGATTTACGTTGGTTCATTTTACTTTGCGTTGATTGTATAATTCTGGAGCAATACGCGTAGCGGTATGCACGCATTGATTGTATGATTCTGTAACAGTACGTGTAGCGGTATGCGCGCGTTGATTGTATGATTTTGTAACAGTACGTGTAGCGGTACGCGCGCATTGATTGTATGATTCTGTAACAATACGTGTGACGGTACGCGCGCGCAAAATACCGTACGAGTGCGCCGGTTGCTGACGCTGATATTGATTGTTGGTGTTGTTCATTGATATTGATATTGACTGCGACGTTAATTGTCGGGTATGGATATTGACTATCGAGGTGTCGGTGGTGTATGACAATACATGCAAGCGCCTTGATATTACCCCATCGTTTCCCTGATTTCTTTTGCGCGAGACAGCGGCGCGGCGTGATCATACAAAAACGAGTATGCACAACTACACGTTGAAAATGGTGACCCCGACGTGATCACGCCAGTAAGCCGTACGCTACACCGCGAAAAGGCCACGGTTACTACCCCCCGCCGGCAGCAGAAAAAGCGGTCGCGAAATAACGCGCGTGAGGTAACACTCGGTATTTTGTCCCCGACGCGGGCGCGATAGATGTGCGTGCGCTGCGAGAGGAAGGCGAGAAGCTTGGGCTGGCCGGAACTGAGTTGCAACGGTTCGTTGTGGAGCAGCAGGGTGCGGCAAGGGAAGCGCGCGAACAACAGCGTGCAGCCGAACGCGAGGGACGCGAGAAACGCGAACGACAGCGTGGGGCCGAACACGAGAGGGAAACGGAACATGACAGCCACTTACTAGAGATGGCGAAGATTAAAGTGGAGAGGGGCGACTCTGGGAGCCAGGCCAACGGCGAGGTCGATCCGAGTCCTGCTGGCTACTTGGCAAGGAGGGAATCAAAGTTTCCTCCATTTGACGAGCGTAAAGACGACATGGATGCCTACTTGTTACGGTTCGAGAGGTACGCCGCGATGCAAGGGTGACCAAGAGAAGGTTACGCCACGTATCTGAGTGCGCTCCTACAGGGCAGGGTCCTGGACGTATACTCCCGTCTGCCACAAGGCGAAGCAAGCAACTACGGCATCCTGAAGGCTGCGCTGTTGAAGCGATTTAGGCTTACAGAAGAGGGTTTCAATAACAAGTTTTTTGGAGAGAAGGTTGAGCAGAGCGAAACCCCTGCCGAGTTCGCAGCCAGACTAGAGAACTACCTAATGAGGTGAATTACCCTGTCGAACATTAAAGACACCTTCGAGGTCATCAAATGCCTGATTATAAAGGAGCAGTTTACTTCAGGGTGCTCAAAGGAACTGGCAGCCTTCCTCCGAGAGAAGGCACCAGTGAGTATGGAGGATACTCCCTTGCAAATGGTGAAAGCAGGGGAAGGAGACCTGAAAATAGAGAAGGATCAGAAGTATACTCCCTTGCAAATGGGGAAAGCAGGGGAAAGAGCCCTGAAGGTATAGAAGGAACAAAAGAATACTTCCTTGGAAATGGGGACAGCAGAGAAAGGAGCCCTGAAGATGAAGAGGGGACAAATGAATACTCCATTGGAAATAGGGAAAGCAGGAGAAGGAACCCTGAAGAAAGAGAGTGGACGAAAAATACGCTCTTGGAAATGGGAAAAGCAAGGAAAGGAGCCCTGAAGAAAAAGAGGAGACAAAAGAATACTCTCTTGGAAATGGGGAAAGCAGGGGAAAAAGCCTTGAATATAGAGACAGAGGATGAAGAGTGGGAGACGCAGCTGGGGGTGCTGCGCCAAGTTTTCGACCGAGTCGAACGAGCGTCACTGACAATGAGGCCCAGCAAGTGCTTTTTCGGATACCCCACCCTAGATTTCCTAGGCTACGGCGTCGGTCAAGGGGAGCTGCGCACCCAGAGTGACAAAGTAGAAAAGGTCATGATGGCTAATGCCCCAGCCAACAAGAAGCAACTGAGGTCGTTCCTGGGCTTGGCGGGATTCTACCGCGAGTTTTGCCCAAATTACGCGACGGCCGCGGCGCCGCTTACTGACCTCACAAAGAAGGGGTCACCTAACAAGTTACCATGGACTGAGAAGCACGATCGCTCGTTTAGCGAAGTGAAATCCATGCTCAGCGCGTCACCCGTATTGAAGTTGCCACGCTTTGACAAGGAGTTCGTGGTACGGACGGATGCGTCGGATGTGGGTGTGGGGGCGGTTTTGCTGCAAGACCACGCAGGGGTGTTGCACCCCGTGGAGTACGCCAGCAAAAAGTTAACCACAGCCGAGGCGAGATACGCGACGGTAGAGCGTGAATGTTTAGCCGTTGTGTGGGCTGTGAGTAAGTTCCAAACCTACCTCTATGGGCGGGAGTTTACCCTACAAACTGACCACCACCCTCTCTCGTACTTGGGGGTGGCCAAGTTGACCAACCCCAGGCTGATGCGTTGGTCGCTTGCACTGCAACCGCGACAGGTTCGGCGGTACAGGCGATACCCGGGCGAGAAAAGCGTTGGGGCCGACTTCTTGGAGCCGACGACGGTACTGGCGAGAAAGAAGCGAAGCATAAGAACAGGAACTGCGTAAACGGTTCCTATGTGTGAAAGCGGTGTCTGGGCGTCCCGCTTAATTAAGGGGGGACGCATTGTCACGCGTTAGCCGGTTCCCGTCGGACCGGCATCGAAGACCACACAGCTATAGCTGTGCACCTGGCCAGCTGGCGGCACGCGCGGCGAGGCGGGCAGTACGTGCGAGAGGGCAAGCGGGAAGGATTAGAGAGCC
This sequence comes from Priapulus caudatus, assembly GCF_000485595.1. Taxonomy (NCBI): domain Eukaryota; kingdom Metazoa; phylum Priapulida; class Priapulimorpha; order Priapulimorphida; family Priapulidae; genus Priapulus; species Priapulus caudatus. Next base: position 32,142 of record NW_014578661.1, read on the forward strand.
GCGTAGCGAAGCGTGAGTGAAGTAGGGGTACACAGTTTTGCGAAGCAGCGGTACAGTAGAGCACGCAAGCAGAGATCGTGCGTGAGAGGAGGACGTGTTTCGTCCCAGCCGTGCGTGAGAGAGACGTGTGTCGTCCCAGCCGTGCGTGAGAGAGGACGTGTGTCGTCCCAGCGTGCGTTGAGAGAGGACGTGTGTCGTCCCAGCGTGCGTGAGAGAGGACGTGTGTCGTCCAGCCGTGCGTGAGAGAGGCGTGTGTCGTCCCAGCCGTGCGTGAGAGAGACGTGTGTCGTCCCAGCGTGCGTGAGAGAGAGACGTGTGTCGTCCCAGCCGTGCGTGGGAAAGGACGTGTGTCGTCCAGCCGTGCGTGAGAGAGACGTGTGTCGTCCAGAAGAAGAAGAAGAGAAGGAGAAGAAGTAGACGAAGCAGAAGAAGAGGAAGAGAAGAAGAAGAAGAAGAAGAGGAAGAGAGAAGAAGAGGAAG
>NW_014578661.1:37224-39199 GCF_000485595.1 Priapulus caudatus
TATAGCCGTGCGTGAGCAAAGGAGAAGTGGATAGTTTTTGCCAAGTTAGGCAGTACAGTAGAGCCACGCAGAATAGCCGTGCGTGAGCAAAGGAGAAGTGGATAGTTTTTGCCAAGTTAGGCAGTACAGTAGAGCCACGCAGAATAGCCGTGCGTGAGCAAAGGAGAAGTGGATAGTTTTTGCCAAGTTAGGCAGTACAGTAGAGCCACGCAGAATAGCCGTGCGTGAGCAAAGGAGAAGTGGATAGTTTTTGCCAAGTTAGGCAGTACAGTAGAGCCACGCAGTATAGCCGTGCGTGAGCGAAGGAGAAGTGGATAGTTTTCGCTAAGTTAGGCAGGACAGTAGAGCCACGCAGCACAGCCGTGCGTGGGAGAGAGAAGCGCGCCGTTTCTGAGCGCACGTTGTTGTGAGAGAGACGCACGTGTAGTAGAGCCACGTAGTAAAACGGCGCGTGGGCGAGGGAGAGTTAGAAGTCTACATTAGACACGTGGCAGCGCCGAGCGAGGGTTGGACAAGCCCAGCGAAGAGGAGGAAGAAAGAGGAGAAGAGGAGACGAAGGCGGAGAGCATCCACCGTGGGTCGACGGACGACAACGGAGAGGGACAGAGAGGAGTAGGAAGAGAGGCAGAGTCAGAGAGAGAGACGACGCGCAAGCGTCATTTACGTTGGTTCGTTTTACTTTGTGTTAATTGTATAATTCTGGAGCAATAGGCGTAGCGGTATGCACGCATTGATTGTATGATTCTGTGACAGTACGTGTAGCGGTATGCGCGCGTTGATTGTATGATTCTGTAACAGTACATGTAGCGGTACTGGCGCGTTGATTGTATGATTCTGTAACAATACGTGTGACGGTACGCGCGCGCGAAATACGGTACGAGTGCGTCGGTTGCTGATGCTGATATTGATTGTTGGTATTGTTCATTGATATTGATATTGACTTTGACGTTGATTGTCGGGTGTGGATATTGACTATCGAGGTGTCGGTGGTGTATGCCAATACATACTAGCGCCTTGAGATTACCCCATCGTTTCCCTGGTTTCTTTTGCGCGTGACAGCGGCGCGGCGTGATCATACAAAAAACGAGTATGCACAACTACGCGTTGAAACTGACATTCTTCAAGCGAAAACGCAAACACAAAACGAACAACGAATTGGGTTTATAAACTAAGACATTAATACGATTATACATTTACTACGAATAAAGAACAATAACACAACGCAAGGATAGTACATCACAACTGCGACTATACCCTAAACGCCATTTCACTACATCCAGGCCAGTCCATGCACACCTTGTACTTGCATGAAGTGGTCCTAGCCCAGTAACAGCCCTAGGCGGTGGTATAAATGTGTGAGCGGAGAGTGAGTTTGTGGTCAATCATCAGATAGCATCTCACCGTGCGTGCGTATACTACTGCTGCTGCTGCTGCTGCTGCTGCTGCTGCTGCTGCTGCTACTACTACTGCTGCTTCTTGTTGTTGGCTTCTTCTTCTTCGACAACACACCTCAGGTGAGAGAACGCAGATCTCTATAAATTTCGGTTTTTTTTTATATACCCTCTTTATTTCGTTAAAACAATAATGATCGAAAGGATAATGATGTGTGTTGGGGAAGTGGAGGGGTGGTAAAATAAATTAAGCACAGTAGGAATGTGTAACGCCCGTGTTTTATTATCACTCTAGCGTTACTATCAATCTAACGTTTCATATTATCAGCGTTTAATAAAAAATGATGATGCAGCTAGATATAAAAATAATGATGCAGCTAGATGCAGCAACAATGATTTGGTAATCGACAAAGACTGTATATATTCTTTATTCTTTTATTTTAATGACATAATAATCATTCTCTCTCTCTCCTTCTCTCTTTCTCTCTCGCTCTCTCTCTTTCTCTCTCTCTCTCTCTCTAGCTTTCTCTCTCTCTCTCTCTCTCTCTGTCTTTCTCTCTCTCTCGCTCTCTCTCTCTTTCTCT
>NW_014578661.1:42812-49052 GCF_000485595.1 Priapulus caudatus
TTGGGGATTTTGGCTACAAGTCATGGAGGCTGACATCTATCCAAATTCCAGCCAATCAGAAGGCACCTATAAATCCTTCCTATGTTATACCGTTTGGAAAAAAGCTGCCCTAGGAGCTACAAAGACACGGATCACTACAAAGACACGGATCATTACAAAGTCACGGATCATTATAAAGACACGGACTACTACAAAGATACGGATCACTACAAGACACGGATCACTACAAAGACACAAATCACTACAAGACACGGATCACTACAAAGACACGAATCACTACAAAGACACGAATCACTACAAAGGCACGGATCACTACAAGACGCGGATCACTACAAGACACGGATCACTACAAGACACGGATCACTATAAAACATGGATCACTACAAGACACGGATCACTACAAGATACGGATCACTACAAGACACGGATCACTACCATACACGGATCACTACAATACACGGATCACTACAAGACTCGGATCACTACAAGACACGGATCACTACAAGCCACGTATCACTACAAGACACGGATCACTACAAGACACGGATCACTACAAGACACGAATCACTACAAGACACGGATCACTAAAAGACTCGGATCACTACAAGACGCGGAGCACCGCTCACTACGCATTAGGAGCCCCGACACTGGGAGCATTGACCCGAAAGAAGAAGAGAGAGGACAGAAGAAAGAAGATAGAAGAGAGACGACAAAAGATAGAAGAAAGAAGATAGAAGAGAGAAGACAGACGAAAGAAGAAAGAAAACAGAATAAAGAAGAAAGAAGACAGAAGAGAGAAGACAGAAGGCAAAAGATAGAAGATAGAAGATAGAAGATAGAAGATAGAAGATAGAAGATAGAAGATAGAAGATAGAAGATAGAAGATAGAAGATAGAAGATGGAAGATGGAAGATGGAAGATAGAAGATAGAAGATAGACGATAGAAGATAGAAGATAGAAGATAGAAGATAGGAGAGACAAGAGAGAAGAGAGAAGAGAGAAGAGAGAAGACAGAAGACAGAAGAAGGCGAATAGAAGGAGGAAAGTAGAAGAAGGAAGACAGAAGATAGAAGAAAGAAGATAGAAAAGAGAAGATAGAAGAAAGAAGACAGAAGAAAGAAGAAAGAAGAAAGAAGAAAGAAGAAAGAAGACAGAGGAGAGACGACAGACAAAAGAAGAAGAAGGCACGAGAAGTAGCGCGAGGAGGAAGGAGAACGCCGAGAGCCGACGATAGGTGCCGTTACTTCTTATTCACACTCCCGGTCATCTCAATAGATACGTCGGGTTCGCGTTCACGCCGAAGCCCTATATTCTCGCACGTAACAGTTCACTGGCGTTAGGCCATAAGATACTATAGTCACGACGAATAGTACGTCACGCAGTCAGAGCACTCATAACGCCTCGGGTAACCACAAAATACGATACTGCATAACTGGAGTGTGTACAGGGTGACCCAAAAAAAATTCAACCCAAACAAGTGTTAATAACTTTTTTGATATTGATGTGAACCCTTTCAATTTTCAAATTTAAAGAGGTGAATAGTTGCCAATCAGATTAGAATCAAGAGTTTTTAAGATGCCTTGGACTCTTCGACAGAAATCATGGTCCGTGGAAACGTACTTTTCGACCAAATCGTTCAAAACTGTACAAGCACGTTTCAAGAGGGAATTCAATTGCTGCATCTATCCAAACAAAGATGGGTACAGAAGTTTAGGGTGCATGGGACTGTCAGGAACCTCAATGCCAAAGGGAATACTCCCACACACTCATGGAGACAAAGGAGTGCAAGGACAGAAGAGAACATCACCTCAGTCAGGACCTTGCTTGGCCGCAGTCCAAAGAAGTCGTTACGTTGGCGCAGCCAACAATTGGGCATTCCGAGGGAGTCTCTGAGGAGAATTATCTGGGTCAGCTTATGCTTAATTTCTATCCTGTATGGGTACGAATGCAGATCCTGAATCTAAATTCTCCTCAGAAACTCCCTCGGAATGCCCAATTGTTGGCTGCGCCAACATAACGACTTCTTTGGACTGCGGCCAACCGAGGTCCTGCCTGAGGTGATGTTCTCCTCTGTCCTTGCGCTCTTTTGTCTCCCTGAGTGTGTGGCAGTATTCCCTTTGGCATCGAGGTTCGGATGAGGACCCTGAACTTCTGTACCCATCTTAGAATGAGTCCTTTGTTTGGATAGGTGCGCCAATTGAATTCCCTCTTAAAACGTGCTTGTACAGTTTTGAACGATTTGGTCAAAAAGTACCATGATTTCTGTCGAAGAGTCCAATGCATCTTAAAAAACTCTTGATTCTAATCTGATTGGCAACTATTCATCTCTTTAAATCTGAAAAATGAAAGGGTTCACATCAATATCAAAAAAGTTATTAACACTTGTTTGGGTTGCATTTTTTTGGGTCACCCTGTATATATTCAATAAAACTACCGGTTCCGTATACTTAAGAGCTTGCGTTGTGTTTATTTGTCTCATTGATTTGACCCCTGATGCCACGCAACACAGTTCCGGTTAGCCACCGGGAGCATGATCTGGTTCCGAAAAACAATTGTGCATTCAAAACGCTCAAAATTCACGTGGCGGCTACCTCTAGGGCCACTACACTAGCAAGGCACGCCGTGAATGTGAAACAAAATGTTTACGCCAGTGCAACGACAAACAGGACGTGCACCCGCCTCGCGTATATTTTTCTATGGCCTACATGTTCAGGACATTTGTGAGCGTTGGTGCATTCGTGAATATTAATTAGGCAGACTATACTAGCTTATGTGTGAAAGTTTGGAAATGGCTTTGCCGATTTCGTATGACTGACATCAAGGACCCTTCGGCTGACGTGCTAGTGAAGATTACATTGCATCATTTTATTGTTACACCGGGGACTAGCATCATTTCATATAGAACTCAATATGATTATACGATATGCACCTATGATTATATAAGATATAGGTTAATATATTATAATATTATCCAGAGAGACATTTGAGAGAGCTTTGCTGTTGATCGTGAGCGCTGCGCGCGGATGAGACGCGCAGTTCCGTGGGATATGCGCACGCGACCGCGGGGATGTAGAAGTATGAAGCGCTGTCCGCAGTGGAGACGTGCGCCAAATTGGAGGCCCGGCGCACGTCTCCACAGCGGTCAGCGGATGGTCTCTACTTTTAGAAGATGACAATGGTTATATATGGACGTTATTGTCGGAATTTGAGATTATAAAACAGTAACAAAAATGGCTGAGTGATGCTCGAGATTAGCTGAACAAAACAAATACAATGCTACCATACTACCATTCTGTCCACCACTCACCTTTTCAGTTTTCACTGTTCTCTCTCTACATGTACACATGGTTCACCAGTTACTACTTGAATTACTACTAAATTGCTTATTGTTTTGTTACTCTGTACTAAACATACAGTATGAACCACGTTATCTTTTCGTTTGAATGCAAATAAATGATTCTTTATATAAAATACCACTGTGCACTGTGCCTCTCGAACTATGGTACGCTTGAGTTTGTGGCTGTTGAGGCACGTGCATTGACGTTCAAGACTGTTTAAAAAAGCAAACGAGAGGTCAAGCGAGAATGATTATGCAGTGACGCCGCCATCTTGTTGTGTATCTATGACTAGTAGTAGTACTAGTATGACTATGATAGTATGAGTATGAGTATTCTTTGTAAGTTTGTATCCGAGACACGTCCTAATCAAGCTATGTTACTTTGCCTGTGGGCAGGGTTTTCTGCAGTATAGCGAGGGTAAGGTGCTGTAACGACCCCTTCAGTCGGAACAGTAGCAATCGGCAAAATGTAATGACTAAAAGATCGGATTATTCACAAATCAAAGACAAAGACAAAGGTGAAAAGACAACAACATTTCTACTGTATTTACTGTATTTACTGTATTTTCCTGTCTGCATATGACAACGTATCTTTAGGCAGCCCGTTGGTATAGGGTTGTAGAGAACAGGTGACGCTCGAACCCTGGTACACCCGAATTTGTTGCTCTTCAGACAGGTTTTCAGACGTAGAACTCTTAAACGTGAGCAAATGACGACCACGCTGCACGGTTATGCAATTTTGACAGTAACGTCATTCCAACCTCTGTGGTGAAATGTGCTGTGTTTTGGTGAAATTTCTACTTGTCGACGCACTCGCTCACTTCCGACAGCGAGTGAAAATGGAGGAAATTTTCCTCTTCGATGCGAAATGCATCGGCCGGGCATTTCATTATTTACGAAGAGTAAAAAGCTTGGCGAAAAACAGTAGGTACGAGACCTGGTCACGTCCGTGACGCTCCATTCATGCCCATCAACGAAGAAGGTGGGAATTATTGTGATTACGGAGATGCCAAAATGCAACAAAAGGACGTAGCGCAGTGCGCTAAACGACGTGTTATTTTTGTTTTTGTGCTAAACGTTATCGTAGGAAACCGTTCTAGCCTAACAGAATGCCCTAGTACCAGAGTTCGGCGATTCCGTACCGTGATGGGTGCCCACCTATAAGAATTTCTCAGGGAGGTGCGGCGTAGGCTGTGATTGGAGGACACAAAGTGTCAATCCTCGGCTCGCCTCGGCATCATGGCCGCATGACGTCAAGATTATTGTTATTATGATTATTATGATTATTATTATTATTATTAAGCTGCAGGCCTGCTTCGGAGCGAAGGACTATATAGTGCTAGAGATACCCTGGATATATGTAACAGTGCGGCGCATAGAGTTTGTAATTAGTAAAAGTATTGTATAGGAATCATACGTGATTTTTGTGAGCGTAATTAGGCTGTCATGCTAGTGTAAAGATTTCGGTTACACCGAAGACTCTATTCCAAACCATAACACACTACAGGGCGCGGCCATTTAGAAATAACTAAAAACCTGGATCGGAACACCAGGTTAAACACAAATTCCACTTAAGAAATCAATACACAAAATCAAATAAGGGGAATGTCTAGCAGTAGTAAAGTGCAGATTAAAGGATAATGAAGAGATAAATAAAAAGATAATTAGAATAGAATACGAATGAAACATTACTCGGCTAGTTTCAGCTGACGCAACAGGTATAAATACGTATCAGCATGTAAATAAACGCCAGCAACCAGATGAGACGAGATACTAGAGAAGCGTTGCCGAAAGGAGGTGTTGATCCGAAGCGCTGAGCGCAGATCTTGCGTGCAGTTCTGCGGCAAGACGCACGCGACCGCGGGAACGTCCTACGACAGTATGCAGCGCTGGCAGCTATGGATCCGTGCGCCGAATGCATAGTCCGGCGCACGGATCCATAGCGGCCAGCGAACAGTCGAGAATTTTACCGGGAATACAATGAAAGAGCTCAGCTGCATTGAGCTGCTGTTTTTTGCAAGTTCAATGAAAATATCATTAACAGTGTCAACACCTTCTACTTCTACACTGTGTTGTATAAGTTTTATTATGAATTGTATTTTATTATGCGTCAGCAGCTTCATGTAACGAGCGGCAGCTGCAGCTGATACATTATCTGGGTTTTATAATAATACATTCGGAAATAATACGCCTCTATTCATGTAAATAGAAATGTTGACCTATATACAAACAATGGGGAGGTAATAATCACAAATATTGTCAATAGGTCAATATCTCCTGATATTATCTGTGAATTGTGCGTGTTAGATGACATACTTATGTTACGCCATGACTTGTGGCCAGGCTAAAAAATAATTTTGTTGAGGAAACGGATTTTTGTGACTTCTGAAAAATTGTTCCTAATTTTAAAGACACTGACGCACGCACTGAACGACGCACACACACACATACAAACACATACATGCACCCATACAAATGTCTGTGCCGGCCTGCGTGCGTACGTACGTGCGTCGGTGTGTGACTGCGTGCGTTCATACATGTATACGCACGTGTGTGCGTATTTGTATGCTACGTAGTACTACAGCTAGCTTTGTGCTTGCGTGCTTGGCTGCCTGTATAAGTAGGTACGGGCATGCGTACGTGCGTCCGTCTGTGCGTGCCGGCGTGCGGGCGTGATCATTAGAATGTGTGCGCACGCATGAGCATGTACAGCGAACTGTGCGATCACAAAGCATATCCACACAAAGCAGCTAAACGTATGCACGCACGCGCACGCAGGACGGTGTATATGTTCGCTGTACGTACGTACGGCGGACTTATGTACATTTGAGGCGACGGCAGGCATTTTCTCTCGCCAAACACGTCGTTCGTGTTCTGCCGCTGCTTGTTGCTAGGGGAAGGGG
>NW_014578661.1:54604-63412 GCF_000485595.1 Priapulus caudatus
ACACACACACACACACACACACACACACACACACACACATGCACATACACACACATATATATATACTAGCTTGGATACCCAGCGTTGCCCGGAGAAAAGCGCGTAGGAAGAAGTTGTATAACAAATTGTGGCACATATATTTAGTAAATTCTAAGGATAAAGTCCAACAGAGAAACAAAATGTGAAGAGATAAACAATTTTCTAACAAAAACAGTTTGAATGATTGTATGCAGGCCAAGAGATATATATGCATATAATGTATATATATATATATATGACATACGACTACTCTAGCGCTGCTGCAAGGTTTCTAACCTCTATTCCAGTCATGCACTCGGCTGCTCTCGCTGCTCTGCTGATGCGTCACCATGACAACGCTGCCGTACAAGACGTGTTGCAACGCTTGGACAAGGACGTGCTAATTGGCACACTCGTATATAGTGACCCAGCCACAGGTCAGCTCTCTGTCCCTTCCCCGCATCCTCTTACTTCTTTCTTCGTTACCTTCCCTTCCCCGCATCATCTACCTCCTTCCTACTTCCTTCACTACCTTCCCTTCCCCGCATCCTCGAACTCCTCCTTCTTCCTTCGCTATCTTCCCTTCCTTCTCCATTTATATCTACTTTCCCCTGCTTCTTCTTCATTCTATACCTCATTCCTCTCTTCCTTCTTCCTTCTCTACCTTCCCTTCCTTCATGGATAGCAACCTTCCCCCTGCTTCTTCTTCCTCCTCTGCCGTTAATTACATAGAAACAGAAGTAGATAATAGGGATTATTCCCTATTATTTATATTAGGGATTATAGGGATAATTCCCTAGGGATAATATATAGGGATTATTCCCTATAATTCCCTATTATCTACTTCTGATAGAAATAATACTAGCAAAACATTACTTAGGTAGACTTAGTGTGTCTCAATATATTGCTATGATTAAATAGAACCATAGACTAAGAATATCCTAACGCAAAAGGTATTCTTAATCTATAAAGAACCGCATTAACGTGATAGGTAGTCTTTTCATGCTTCGCTTCCGGGACCCCGGTTAGCCAATCCAGGGTCGATGAGAAAGCGACGCCGCCACATAATACTACTCTACTAAGCTGTATATAATAACTGTTATCATATACAACTCACCGATATATATATATATACTATAAATATATACAGCTTAGTGATTAGTATGTAGAAATCAGTTAGAAATAGAACGGCGTTAACACGATCGTAGGTTCGTTCGTCTGCTTCACGCTTCGTGTCACGTGACAGGCGGCCATGGATGGTACCCGCTGTCGTCAAAGACGCGCCGTAACGACGACGGCAGCATACAGCTGATTAAGTACGGATCGTGGTCGACGAGCGCCGGATTCGCCGACTTCTACGTCGCTCAGGCGGCCAGCCCGGACTTCGACGGAGACTACTCTAATCTGTCCGTCTTCCTCGTGTTCAAGGTAAGTGCGGGTTGATTCATATATATCTATGCTTGTATTTATATATGTACATATAATATATATATATATATATTTATTTATTTATATATGTATATGTATATGTAAATGTATATATAATATAATACTATATATATAATGATATATGTATATGTATATGTATATATATATATATGTGTGTGTATGTATATGTATATGTATATATATATATATAATATATATATATATATATGTGTGTGTATATGCATATTTATGTTGGTATGTGTGTTAGTTTCTCTTATTCTTCATGCTCTCTGTTCTTGTTCTCTTTTTTCTTTATCATCATCATCTTCTTCTTCTTCTTTTTTCTTCTTCTTCTTCTTCTTCTTCTTTCTTCTTCTTCTTCTTCTTCTTCTACTACTACTACCACTACTAACTACTACTACTACTACTCACTAACTACTACTACTACTACTATTACTACTACTTCTTCTTCTTCTTCTTCTTCTTCTTCTTTTACTTCTACTATTACTACTATTACTACTACTACTTCTTTTTCTTCTTCTTCTTTTTCTACTTCTACTATTACTAATATTACTACTACTACTTCTACCACTTTTTCTTCTTCCTCGTCTTTTATTATTATTATTACAAATTATTACTAATTTATTATTATTGTATTAATTATTATTATTGGCGTATCTCGCTGCAGGATGAGATCCGTGCGAACAGCGACGATTGGCAGGCGCTTGGTATGCATGGCAACCAGTCCAGCGCCATGATACTGGAGGCAAAGCTACCAGCTGGTCGTGTTGTCGGTCCGATAGGTAAGACATGGGAGGGAGGAGAGAGAAGCGGAGGAGAACGAGAGGAGGATGGAGAGTGAGAGGGAGAGAGAGAGAGCAAGAGAGAGAGAGAGAGAAAGATTCACACGCCACGCACGCACGCACGCACGGCACGCACACACACATATATATATATAATAAATTATTCTCTCCACACATTGACGGTCCGGCAGGCGACGGAGCGATCTCTAACGACGAGGTCGTTGACGACCATTCTCTTACATTCTGATTCCGCCGTCTGGAACGGCAATCGCCATGGGCGCCATGGACGTCCGCAAGCGACACGTCGTCCGGGAAGGAGCACGGAGACACAGCGCTGCGTGTCGCCGACTACGTGACGATACAGGTAAGCGCCGGTCAAGGTCACGTCAGGGTCACGTCAAGGTGGCGCCAAGGATGGAAGGATAGATGGATGAATTTGAGAATCTGTGAATGTGTGAATGAATGAATGAATAAATGAATGAATAAAGGAAGGAATGAATGAATGAATGAATGAATTGATTAATCAGTGAGTGAATAAATGTATGATTGAACGAAGAATGAATGAGAAATAACAAATAAAGTAAAGAAAGAAAGAAAGTAGAAAAATCCGAATAAATAAGAAACAAATGAAATAAAATAAATAAGTATATAAATCAGGCCCGTAGCCAGGGGGTTCGGGGGTTTCGAACGAACCCCCCCGGCGGCCCCAAGCCAAAAATTTTTTTTTTTGAACATTTGCTATAATTTCACCTCAGGTCGCTCTATTTTTGTGTAATAATTGCAAAATCTCCATCGTGCGGGAGCGTGAACAGTGAACACCCCCTCCCGCACCCTCCCCCCGCTCGGTCGCTTGGCTCCCTCGCCTGGTCGCTTCGCGCCCGAGCAGGGGCGTGTACAGGGGGGGGTCCAGGGAGTCCGGACCCCACCTTGCTCGCGCAGAAAACGCATCTGAGGGGGTGTAATTTTAAAAAATTTAGCCCCAGACCCCCCCTTCGCGTGCTCGCAACTTCGGGTTACGGTTTAGACCCCCCCTGGTACAAATCCTGTACACGCCCCTGCGAGGCAAATTGCCAACATTTAAAAACGAACCCCCCCCAATACAAAGCTGGCTACGGGCCTGTATAAATAATGACCTACAAAATTGCTAATAAATTAATTGTATTATTTACTTAACTGAAATAACTTTATCTAATTTAACTTAGTTTTTTCAATATAAATAGCTATAACTATACATTGTTACGCGCATCATTCTCTAGGACTATTTCGGCGACTGTCTTTCGGAGACTAATGCAAGTCGAGCGTTCACCACTGCCATGGCAACGGGCATGGATAATGTCACCAACAACTGCGACTGGAGCATTCATAAGGACCTCAACGTTAGACCGAGGTAAACTTAGAGTAAAATCGCATACTACATAATATTATACTAAAAATAAAAAGTAAAACTAATAATAATAAGTAAAAAAATAATAATGCAATTCTTCTTCTATAATATAAGTAATTAATAATTTAATTTTTATGATAAATAAATAAATATATGTATGATTATTATAATTATAATCTATAATTATAATGCAATAATATAATAAAAATAATACTATATCATATTGATCGTATTGTGCTATATTTTATCATATTGTTATAGTGTCAATCATTTCAAATAATATCAGATATGTTTGAGCATAACTATGAGCATATCTTCCCAACCTATATGTCTGGGAAATTTTACCGTTGCCCGAACAACCAGGCATTAATAACATTAACAACAACAACAACAACAACAACAACAACAACAACAACAACAACAACAACAACAACAGCAACAATAATAATAATAATAATAATAATAAAAATAATAATAACTATAGTTATAATAAGCTCCAATAATAAAACAGAAAGGTTGCGACGATGTGGGGTTATCTCCTACTAAATATATATATATTGTCATCATTGTCATCATTGCTCATTGTCATCATTGTCTTCAATGTCTTCATTGTCATTATTGTCATCATTGTCTTCATTGTCATCATTGCTTATTGTCTTAATTGTCATCATTGTCATCATTGTCATTATTGACAACCGCATTTTTTCTCGTTGGTATAATGGCTGGCTCCCCTTGGCGTACGGCCGCGCCCCCTGGGGGCCCTGTAATATATTAAATCAATTGCAGGACGGAGGATTTTTTTCAAGTGGGCTGGCAGACGAAATACGTCGCTGCCAGCAATGTCACCAAGGTTGTTGACAAGATGCTGCATGCCTGCGGGGGACGGGTTACAAGCTAGAGCTGGGTACGTGTGTGGGGGGATGTGTGTGTGTGTGTGTGTGTGTGTGTGTGTGTGTGTGTGTGTGTGTCGTTGTTTGTTGTTACTTGTGTGTGTGTGTGTATTGTGTGTTGGTGTGCGTGTATGATAATGTATGTGTGTTATGTATGTATGGTATGTAATGTATGTGTGTGTGTGTGTGTGTGTGTGTGGTGTGGTGTGTGTGTGGTGTGTGTGTGCGTCCGTGGGCGTGTGTGTGTGTGGGTGGGGTTTTGTATACGCCGTTACTAAACGGTTATACCGAACCGAGAACCAAAAGAGATCAAGACCGTCGAATGGATCGAATAATCGATAAATACTCCTCGTTATGACCTCGCTGCAGGGCACTGAGCGAGACTCGTAGCGAGATGGCAAGGCCGTACATGGGTGATGGGCCCTAGCAACACGGCAGGTGTTGAAGAGCCTGGATAGGTACAAACAATGTCTGCTGGGATTGACGAGAGCCCCTTGGACTCTGGTAGGGTTCGCAGCACTCACTCACGCCGACACGCACACGCCGTTCGGCACGCACGGCAAGCACGCACTGCCGCACAGCAGGACGCACGCCACCGCACACGGCCACCTCACGCAACATCATGCACTGCACAGTTCGCGACGCAGCGCACAACACGATGCACGTAAGAAATGCTCTATGGCCCGCAGTGTAGTGTGTGTGTGTGTCGGCGCGTGAGCGCGTGCGTGCGTGTCTGCCTGTGTTGTACGTGTGCGTGTGAGCGAGCAGGGCAGTCCAACAGTACGTAGGAAGTTATTTTCATTGCAAAAGGTTATGCATTTGGCTACTGGACTGTGTTTTCGGGATTTGGATAAGATAAATGTTCTCAAGTGTCTGCCAACGCCGCCCCATATACCCGGATCCTAATCACTCACACAAAATAGAGAACCTTTACTATAGATATATTGTTATGATAGACTAATAATGATAAGAAATGACAAAAGAAGAATGAAGAAGACGAAGATGAATACCTATCTCTCAGGTTGGTACAACGGCTAATGCCAGGAAGCGACCGGCTAATGTCGTGATCTAGCTTATGAAATAAATAATAAGCAATAATATAATAAACTAAAGAATAAATAAAATAAATGAGGATTGAACATAATAATGAATGGCAACCCGCCGGATAGAGATGTGTCTTCGATAAAACGAATACCGCTCTCGTGATCTAGAGTAGCGAAACTCCCGATAACTGTGACATTATGGTCCGCAGCCGGACGTATGGAACGTGCCCTGATCGTCCAGGAAAGTTTGCCCTAACTATGGTTAAATAGTAAGATATCATTACGCATAATGAATAAGCCAATACCGAAAGTATACCAGCTCGCTCGTTCGCGCGGGCCAACCGAGAGGGCGCGTCCCTCATGATCGCCGAACGAAGCCTAGAAGGTCGAAAAATCGGACTTATTGAAGGTCCGGCAAACCTTAAAGCAGGCGTGGCGCACAGCGCAAGCTTCAGATAGCAACACAGAAGCGGACCGAGATCGCAATCTTAAGTTGGCACTAGATGAGCGAGCACAGAGACGGAGCCGCAGGCAGACAGTCCGACGACAACGCACAGAAAATAACCAACAACAAATACAAGGAAACGCAGTGGACAAAAAAGATGCAAATACAAGTGATGTGATGTGGTCCTATTATTTAGCACCAGAGAGGAAACAACACTGAGGCGGGGTAGTAAAGGTAACAATACACACACTACGATCTGACCGAGGCAGGAATGGACACAAAACATCTTTCCAAGCCACCAATTCAAGATATCTTGCTAATACCGAAAAAAGGAGTGGCAGATTATTAAGACAAGAACTCCCGATACTGAACTTGAACAGATTAGTGCAAGCTGTACGAAAGCAAGAATAATGGCACCGCAACACGACTTATCCCCACTAACACAAAGAGCAACCTGAAAGACGCTACAAGCCCCCAGAGCCCAAGGCTGAACAACAACGGAATGACCGCAGCATACGGATACCAATGAAGCTGAAAAGTCAGTAGTGGATATGGAAGAATCGAGAATCTCTAAAACTAAAGCTGCTTGAAACTCAGGCAAACTCGCGCCCCCCCGTGGATCAAACGCAGAAGCCTGAAAAGATTCATACTCAACAAGGCGCAGATCACGTCGCACAAATAAGTCAAAGCTGAAAAGCAAATCAGGCACCCGACTCAATATCATGACAACCGATAACCATCTAAACTTATCAGAAAATCAATGAATTAAATGTACACGATCTACGCTGCTGTTATTCGCTTGGAGAGACATGAAAGCAGAGAGTCACGAAAGCCCATCAGTGGGAAACCAACATGGAAGAAGAGAATAGAACAACAGAGATTCGGGAAAACCATCGGCAAGGGACCATCTCCATTCCTTTAGCCCAAAATAGGAAAAAAAGGTGTCACAACAAAACCAGTACATGCCAAGCCAACGGGACTGACAAGGCCAAGAGCATCTTATGCAGAGACGGCCGAAGGGGAGAATAAGAGCGTATGGCGAGCTCAGAAGCGGATAGAGGGAAAAGAGTACGAAGGAACTGAAGCGGTAGCAGGCCAAAGCTGCAGAGATTTCGAGAAGATTATACTAACGCAGCCAGCGAGTGCGAGGCACTAACTAAGTTATAGCGGGAGAAGTAAGCAATGCGTTCCCATGAAAAAGAATATAGCCGACACAAATTCTAGAAACGCAGGCAGGAGCGGGAGGCGCGGCATCTCCAACGAGCAGCAAAGCACCCATCAAGGAGCCTGCCTCTAAACGAGGGCGACTCGATCAATTCTGGCGTGGAATACTGAGGAGGTCGGCACAGGACCACAAATTAGCCAAAGCGACACTTGGATCCAAACAAGAGGAGGAAGCATTCCAAAATGTAGGCAATAGATGCAGTGGGAACTTAGAACATTACAATATGTGCGAAGTAGCACGCAGGCCATCAAAAAGTGGACACAACGAACTGGAAAGTCTCCTGCCCAGGAACACAGCTGCAACAACTTCTGGATTCGCATTTAAGTTCCGCTCCATATAACAACTAGACCAGGGCCTTGAATGACACCGATCAAAGGATCCGAAGCAAATAGTCCCTCGAGAGTGTTGACATCAGAGAATCAGACGTCTTCGCTTCTTTCAAAAGAAGAGCAAGAATACAAGAAACCTAAAAACTATCGACGGCAATTCACTTAGGCCTGCCTACACCTACAAGATTCCCAAAGCGCAGCCTTGCGCACATCACACCCGCCTCTAACATATGCGACTCTACAGAAGAGACCGACATTCTCCACAGATGAGGCAGAACGACTGTAGAAGAGCGTTATAGAGGGTGCAAAGACCAAACCTTCTCATTAAGTAGAGCATGATTTGTGAGGCATGGCAAAAAAAGCTTCAGAGGAACTAGGAATGAGCCGTGATTGATTATAAGAACAAGCCATTTCGACAAGTGATCGCCAACCGACATACATTACCTGGATTCTACAGCAGCCATGAAAAAATCTAAACCGTGTGTCACACCGACATCATTACCAGGCAATTCATAGAAAGCTACAATAAGGAAGATGGAGAAGACTAAAGCATGACTCACCATCTTCAACTCCCCAAGGAGCTAAGGCCTCAGTGACAGGAAGATATCTAGCACAAGAAGATGAATCTTGCCATCCCCCCACGAGGTAAACTCGCTCCAATCAGATCCTCCTAACTATGTCACACTGCTTAAGCACAAATACAAGCACCGGCTTACCAACGTGCGACTGAAGTAAGAACAGGGCGGCCTGGAGACTGTTACAGTCGTAGAACCCAGATATATCAAGCCCACCATGCACTACATGGATGAACCTTAAAACTGGTATCCACACAAGAAGCGAAATAAAATGAGTCTACGGCAGCAGGCCATGGTAGACAGTCAGACAGCAATTCAGATGATGACAATCAAGAAAATGGGGAGTTTGGCTTGGAGAAAAGTGCTGCCACCAGCAATCACGTTAAAAAAAGGTGGTAAAGGCTAAGTAAAAAGTACGGAATATTGGAGCTTAGATGAACAAAGACAGCCCTACAAAGAAGTCTAAACCACACGAGGACACTACAAATATTTGGTGTAGACGAAAGTGATGGTAATTCAGCCAATGAGCAAAGGATGAAGGAGAACATTGCTAGACTACGGAGTACTATCGCCGAGATTTCGCAGGCTAGTTTCGATCCAGAAGTCTAAGTGAGCACCTGCTCCAAAAAACACAGATAACTAGACGATCACAAATATGCAATGGCACT
>NW_014578662.1:0-7442 GCF_000485595.1 Priapulus caudatus
CTCTATCCATTACTTTATATCTCTCTCCTCTCTTTCCTTCTCCTCTCTTCTACTCCAGTCTCTCTCGTCTCTCTCTCTCCTTTTCTCCTACACTCTGTCTCTCCTCTCCTTTTCTTTTCTCTCTCATCTCGGTTCTCTCGCCTATCCGCAGTTTCTGCACTCCCACTCCTCTCTCTCTCTCGTTCTCGTTCTCTCCAGCGCTATGCCAACGCTTTGCCAAAGGCTCATGTCAAGACATACCAACCAAATGATGTGGTTTTGTTCACAATTAGATTTCAACAAGGACATGAATAGGCTTTGTTCCAGGAATCTAGGGAGACGGGGGATTACGGGGCCCAGACCGTGAGGAAATCCAAAATAACAATAAGGATTATTACAATAGATAATATAATAATAAGGATTAATACATCTGATTACGATAGTACGGAAGGTTGAGAGAGATGGTTGTGTAAAGAAAATGAGAGATACATATATATAATTAGTTATATATATAATTTTTGATAGTCAAACAATACTGTAAAATTTACGGGGTGCGGGCCGTGAGGAAATCCAAAACAATAATTACAATAATTACAAAATAATAATAATAATAATAATAATAATAATAATAATAATAATAATAATAATAATAATAATGTTTTGAATCTGGTTGCGATAGTCAAAGGTCACGAGAAGGTGAAGGGAGTAATCTTTGTACGAAAGGTTGTCAGATATGGTTGTGTAGATTTGTATGGAAGGGTGAGAGAGGTACGTGGTTGTGTAAATAAAATGAGGGATATATATATATATATATATAATTATTTATATATATAATAATTTTTTATAGTCAAACACATGGACACCAGAAATCTATTGATAGACTCCTGATAACACATATATGTTTGGGGGATCAATGTGGGAAACCATGAGCGTCCACCAGTCAACACTGAGGCACAAATGGCTTGACGCAAGAAGCTACATACAACTCCTATAACGTATACGTATAAGATATAAGATATAAGATATAACATATAACAAATAACAAATAACAAATAACATATAACATATAACATATAACAAATAACAAATAACAAATAACAAATAACATATAACAAATAACAAATAACATATAACATATAACATATAACATATAACATATAACAAATAACAAATAACATATAACATAACTATTACATGTAACTCTATATAGGAGTAATATATGTAGCTCCTTGGCTTGACATACTGCATGTGTTGATATTCTGGGACATGATGGGGGGAGGGCAACGCGAAAAGCATGGATGCGCGTTCAGGTCAAGGATGCAAAAACAAATGGATAGAAACGGGGAAAGAAGGAGGAATAGAAACTTTAAGATACGAAGGAAATGAGTAGCATGTTGCAAGGTAACGCGCAAAATAAAAGGGATGAATAGCTGATTTAGTTTACTGACAAAAGAATGAAATGGTAATGAAATGGAAAAGCTACGATTCCATGGACGTCAGATCTCGTAGTGGAAGGTTTAAGATAAGATTTACCGAAGTTTAATTACCAGATTCCCCAGATGCTGTACTGTAACATTACTATGCATAAACGAACATAAATTTGTACAAAATGCGTTTGGCATAGCGGTTCGATATTTAGAACAAGTGCGCGCAGAGCGACAGCGCTGCATCTAACGTCTACTGCCGTGACTCTGTGGGTGGATGGTGGCATTCTAGTAAACCCTGTTAGTCCAAATGTGGTTCAGCATACACGCCGAAACAGTGGAATGCTACAGGGATGGTATACAGGAACGCCTTCGCAAAAAAGAATGTCGTGGGATCGTTACTGAAAGTTGCACAAGAATGCGCGTACGTTTAAGTGTCCTTCAGATAAGAGATGGACAGCTCTCCATCATACGTAGTACAACAACTATTTGCAAGACAGAATTAGGTAAGCACTCATGAGCGCATTTACCATACGCAAGCGCTACCAGGCTGCGGCAAATTGCAATAGAGAGCTGCCACGGCTGCAACCCAATGTAACGCATGGCAAAACTGCACAAAAGACATGCAACTGGCAGCAGGCCACTGGCAGTGCATATGGTTACATGTAATCATACTGACAGTTAGCAGAATGACATAGAATTATACGACTTTAAGGAACATTACACCTTCTTTAACAAATTTAGCTTTTGAAATTTCACTGTGACAATTGTAGCCTCATACATCCAGGCATGTAAGATCTACTGGGCAAAACACGGCAGTCAAATTCCTTTCTGAACAGACAGTCAAGCGAAATCCAAGTTTAACCCTCTCTTGAGGGGTCGAAAAAGTTTATCCGACACTTACTCTTCCATGTCCGCATGAAGGGACCATTTCATGTGTCTTTCAATAAAGCGCATAAAAATGCTATGGTCACCGCTGAACAGAAAAAGTTTTTCAATCGCTCCGTCAGACTCATGTCCTCAGAAAATGTCTAAAATCTGCCGCCTGTGCCGCCACTGACGGCTTGACGGCTGTTCACCTCCATATTTCGGCAGCAGTGATGGCTTTTTCCTACCATGATGGCTAATACACCGACTACACGAGCCTAGGTCGAGCCCGTTTAGATTTTGTTGCCGCAATTCTGAAATTTCCTCACTATACCTAAGTTAAGGAGTGAATGTTCCCCTTCTTTTTACACCTTTGACGCTTGACCTTGAGCCCCGCAAGCTTCGAACATCCCAACTCGTTTTTCGATTACCCCCCACGTCCCGAATATCGTGACCGTAGCATCGAGCGTTAAGATTTGTGGGCGCCAACTGTTGACGGGCCCGACGGACGGAACCGGACGGACGGACGCACGGACCGCAGCGACGAGTCATGCGAATTCTACAAGGCTGCATCTGACTATATCAGACTGAGGCTAACAATTACTCCACAGTAAAAACTACTTGCACACATCAAGCACTGGCGGCGCGCATTAGGCCCTACTACGCCCAGCGTAACAAAAGTTTGCAAACGATGCACGCTGCGTGTTATGCAATCGCATAATTGTGGAGGCGTATGGTGGCGAGGCTGCCACTACATTTTAGCCTGCTAAAACGCCGCGAGGGACCAAAGAGATAGAGAGCCTCAGAGGGTGAGAGACTGGGGTGGAGAGTAAAAAAAGTGTGTATAAAGTATTACACAGTATTTTTAAAGCGTATTTAGTGCGCGTGCATTAAGTGACTGTATTACATGTACACACAGTGACATATACACTGAATTACAGCATACTGCATAATACAACAAACGGGCATTCATGCACGCTCGCACAT
Organism: Priapulus caudatus; assembly: GCF_000485595.1. Classification (NCBI taxonomy): domain Eukaryota; kingdom Metazoa; phylum Priapulida; class Priapulimorpha; order Priapulimorphida; family Priapulidae; genus Priapulus; species Priapulus caudatus. The sequence continues at coordinate 3,258 of NW_014578662.1, forward strand.
GCATACCCAGAAAACATGTTTGGTTACAAGGTAACCCTAACCCTAATCCTAACCCTAACCCTAACTCTAATCTTAACAACAGTAACAGCACTAACAGTAACAACACTAACAACACTTAACAACACGAATATCACTACACAACACTAACAACACTTAACAACACTTAACAACACTTAACAACACTTAACAACACTTAACAACACTTAACAACACTACACAACACTATCAACACTATCAACACTAACAACAATTAACAACACTACGCAACACTACACAACACTATCAACACTAACAACAAAGACGAACGTTTTGAACGAAGAGGAAGGAAGAGAATGGAAACCAAATCTGGAATGACGAAACGAAGATACCATGGTCTGTCTCTCTCTGGCTCTCTCTGTGTCGCTCTGAGCGAGAGCGAGAGCGGGAGCGGGTTTATATCTTTATTCTTAATTTATATATTTTTAATTTTCTGTATCTACACATGTGCGCACAGAATTATGTTGGCGTGTGCGATGTCACGCCCAGCATTACAGAGCTGCTGCAACATGGCAGAGTAAAGAGTAAAGAGTAAAGAGTAAAGAGTGGAGAGTGGAGAGTGGAGAGTGGAGAGTGGAGAGTGGAGAGTGGAGAGTAAAGAGTTACTCTAAGAGTGGGGAGTGGGGAGTTGGGAGTTAAGAGTATCACTATATAACCATCTAACCCTTAGCCTAACTTCCTAACACCTATCCCAACCCTAACCCTAACCCTAACCTTAAATATTGTCCCTAACCCTAAGACTATAACTAAACCTACTACCAACCCTTAATCCCAACCTTAACAACAACCCTAAATCTAACGCTAACTCTAACTCTAACTCTAACCCCAAATCTAACTCTAACACCAACCCTAGCCCTAACCCTAACCCTAATCCTAATNAAAAGAAGTAAAGAGTAATAGAGTAAGGAACGAGTAAAGAGTAAAGAGTAAATGAGTAAACAGTAAAGAGTAAAGATAAAGAGTAAGAGTAAAGAGTAAAGAGTACAAGAGTAATCAGTAAAGGTCAAGAGTTGAAGAGTAAAGAGTAAAGAGTAAAGAGTTAAAGATTAAGAGTTAAAGAGTAAAGAGTAAAGAGTAAGAGTAAAGAGTACAAGAGTAAAGAGTAAAGAGTAAAGGTAAAGAGTAAAGAGTAAAGAGTGAAAGAGAAAGAGATAAGAGTAAAGAGTAAAGAGTAAGAGATTTTAGGTTTTTAAGTTTTTATTTTCCGGAGCTATCTAAAGCACTTTAAGAAGTTTAAGAGTTAAGAGTTAAGAGTTTAAGAGTTAAGAGTAAGAGTTAAGAAGTTAAAGCAGTTAAGAGTATAAGAGTTAATAAGAGTTAAAGAGTTAAAGAGTATTAAGAGTTAAAGAGTTAAGAGTTAAGAGTTAAGAGTTAAGAGTTAAGAGTGAGTAAGAGTAAAAAGAGTAAAGAGTTAAAGTTAGGTTCATTAAGAGTTTTAAGAGTAAGAGTAAGAGTAAAGAGTGAGGTAAAGAGTAAAGAGTAAAGAGTAAAGAGTAAAGAGTAAAGAGTAAGAAGAGTAAAGAGTAAAGAGTAAAGAGTAAAGAGTAAAGAGTAAGAGTAAGAGAGTAAAGAGTAAAGAGTAAATGAGTAAAGAGTAAAGAGTACGGACGTAAGAGTAAAAGCACGTAAAGAGTAAAGAGATAAAGAGTAAAGAGTAAAGAGTAAAGAGTAAAGAGTTAAGAGTAAAGGAGTTAAGAGTAAGAGCTTAAGCGAGTAAAGAGCTTAAGAGTAAAGAGTTAAGGAGTTAAGAGTTAAGAGTTAAGAGTTAAGCAAGTTAGAGTTAAGAGTTTAAGAGGGTTAAGAGTTAAGGAGTAAGAGGTAAAGAGTAAGAGTTAATGACGTTAGACGTTAAGAGTTTAAGAGTTTAAGGAGTTAAGAGTGTAAGAGTTAAGAGTATAAGAGTAAAGATTAAGAGTTGAAGAGTAAAGAGGTAACAGAGTAAAGAGTAAAGAGGTTAAGAGTAAAGAGTAAGAGTAAAGAGTTAAGAGTTTAAGAGGTGACGAGTGACGAGTGACGAGTGACGAGTGAACGAGGTTGAGAGTTGAGAGTTTCTTGTTTTTCTCCTCTTGCCATGATGACGCAGGTTATACAAACTTAGAGTAGACGTTATAACCGCTCTTGTTCTTTATAAGAGGTTATAAATTAACGATACTAATTAACGAGTAGCTTAATAACGCTGAACAAAACAAGTTTTCGTTTTTGTAAGCGAAATAGACGTGAGCGAAACACGTATATAACTAGACGCGCTCACGTTGAACTATGCATGGTGCTGCCATCTGCCGCACCGAAACGATTTAAACATTATGTACATATACGTATATAATGTATACATAAATTGGCGTATAAACTTTTAGTACGTTTCTCCGTCGCTTGTCTCTCAGGGTACACGGGTTAGGGAGTTTCCTCTCCCCTCTACCTCATCTTTCCTTCTTCTTCATGCCTCACTCTCACTCACTCAACTGCACTCACTCACTCACTCACTCACTCGCTCACGCGCGCGCTCGCTCGCTCGCTCATTTATCGCTTGCGATCCTGTTTTGCTTTATAATCGTTTCATGTATTCCTACACACGCGCACACACGACACACACGCGCGACCCACACACACACACACCACACACAGCACGCTGCGCGCACACAACACACACACACGCACGCACGCATAACACGCACACAAGCATGCACGCACACACACCACGCGAGCGCACAGCACCGCACACCACCACGCACGCACACGCACACATCACCCACACACAACACACACACACACCACGCACGTGTAGCCAGCCACGCACAACACACCACACACGCGGGCGCAACACACACCAGCACATCACACACTCACACACACACACACAGGGCACAGCCAATCACATCAACAACACACTCACACCCACCCACACACACTCAGACACTCACACACAGTCCACACACACATCCACAACTCACACACCACACACACACACACACACACAACACGCGCACACACACACCACACACACACCCTCACACACACACACACACACACACACACACACACCCACATCACACACCACAACACACTCACCACATACTCTACACACGTCACACACACACTCACACTACACACACAGCACCACAACACACAGCACACAACACACACAAACACCCAACAATTTCACACCACACACAACACACACAACACACACACACACAACAGCACACACACACTCACACACTCACACAGGCTGTACAGATTCGCTACGTTACCTATATATTACCCGCTCTATGATTACCGCTCCCTTAACCACGCTATAAAGAGTCGAGATGCTAGCTAACATTATAGCATTATAATTGCCAGCCATCCATCCATCCCCCGCGCACAGCGGGGTCCTTTCCGCACACACCCAATATACGGGGCCTGTCAATATACATAGACATAATATCACGTGATTAAACTGAAGGTAAATGATAACTTCAGGCGGAATAGATTTCCATCCGATAAACGAGAATGAGTGCGTGCGTGCGTGCCCCGGGCGCGTATTAGTGAGATATTGGAGTAACCATTCTGCTGCAGTCATCAGAAGCAGTCAGAATGATAACTCCAATGTGATATCGAAGCAACACATACGAATGATTCGTACAACTAACGACAAATGATCATGTCAACCTCAATAATCCTTCACCACAACTATAGGCCTACAACAACGCCCGCACAGAAAGTAAACTTGTTTGATGTGCGTGTAATCACATCGCTATCGTTCGTCTGCTAACCCCAGCGTGACGTCACGACACGTTGCCGCGTGACCTTCGCGTGACCTCCCCCGGTGTACCTGAATCTATGCGACGCTATCCCGTCAACTATATCTCGTTTACGGTTGATACGTAAAGAATTGCCACGAGTGCAAACACACACTTTGCCGTGTGCGTGCGTGCGTGCGTGCGTGCGCGCGTGCGTGCGTGCGTGTGTGTGTGTGTGTGCGCGCGCGCGCGTGTGTGTGTGCGTGTGTGTATGCGCGTATATATGTGTGTATGTCTGTGTGTGTGTGCGTGCGTGCGTGTATGTGTGTGTGTGTGTGTGCGTGCGTGCGTGTGTGTGTGCGTGCGTGCGTGCGTGTGTATGTGTGTGCGTGTGTGCGTGTGCGTGCGTGCGTGCGTGCGTGCGTACGTG
>NW_014578662.1:11766-30413 GCF_000485595.1 Priapulus caudatus
AGTAAGGAGTAGTAAGGAGTAGTAAGGAGTAGTAAGGAGTAGTAAGGAGTAGTAAGGAGTAGTAAGGAGTAGTAAGGAGTAGTAAGGAATAGTAAGGAGTAGTAAGGAGTAGTAAGGAGTAGTAAAGAGTAAAGAGTAAAGAGTAAAGAGTAAAGAGTTAAGAGTTAAGAGTTAAGAGTTAAGAGTTAAGAGTTAAGAGTTAAGAGTTAAGAGTAAAGAGTAAAGAGTAAAGAGTAAAGAGTAAAGAGTAGCAAGTAAGAGTCAACAGGAGTTTATTAAGAGTAAACAGAGTTAAGAGGTTTAAGAGTTTAAGAAGAGGTTACAGAGTTAAGCGAGTTATAGAGAGCTTACAAGAGTAAGGTAAAGCGTAAAGAGCTTAAGGTTAGAGTTAGAGTTAGAGTTAGGTACGAGTTTAGAGTTAAGGTTCGAGTAAGGTTAAGAGTTAAGAGGTAGGTTAGAGTTAGAGTTAGAGTTTAAGAGTTAAGAGTAGAGTATAAGACGTTAGAGTTGGAGTAAGGTTACAGAGTTAAGGAGCTTAGCAGGGTAAGAGTTAAGGCAGTTAGGTTCAGGTTAAGAGTTAAGAGTTAGAGTTACGAGTTAGAGTTCGAAGAGGGTAGATTCGGTTGTAAGTTAAGAGTTAAGAGTTACGAGTTAAGGTTAGAGGTTAAGGTTAAGAGTTAGAGTAGAGTAGAGTAAGGTATAAGGGTAGCAGTCTAGCGTATAAGAGTTAAAAGGTAAGCTGTTAAGAGTTAGAGTTAAGAGTTAGATTAAGGTAAGAGTTAGTGTTAAGAGTTGAAGAGTAAGAGTTAGGTACGATGTTTAAGACGTTAGATTAAGAGGTAGAAGTTTCAGCAGTAAGAGTATCCAAGAGTTAACGATAAAGAGTAAACGAGTAAAGGCTAAGAGCTTTAAGAGCAGTAGGAGGAGGCCACGTGCTGTCGCGTCCAGAACCGTGCGTCGACGAAGAAGGACGTGTCCGTCCGTCTCAAGCCCTGCCGATGCAGACCGAAAGGACGCACCCTGTGGCAGCGCTTTTCCAGCGGCCTAATTCTAAAATTTCTAAATTGGTTCGACGCTCGCACCTAAGTTCCTAAAAAACTTTCAAACGTATGCAATTTCTACAAGGTCGCTAAATTATTATTAAATTCCTAACACAAATTTCAAGATATGGTTTGGAGTTTTCACGGTGATGAGGAATGCATGAACTTTTGGGTCTGTAATTATAGTCTAAATGCATGGTCGTCTCCAACAGGGGACGATAAATCCTTACCGCGAGGGCGGGGCGGATGATCCGGCGATAGCCGGCCGCGCGAAACTTACCTTGGCTGCCGCAGGCAGGCCCTGCCGTGCACGTAGGCCATTGCCAAGTGCTAGGGGGATGCCCCCCAAGAAAAATTTTGAAATATTTAAGCCATTTTCCCTGCAATCTGACAGCGCCATACTTCTGCGGGCCATATCTTTCTCCAGGGCTGATGAACCGACTATCTCAACTTAGACCTCCAACCTACAAGTTAGATTCAAAACACTTTTCATGGACTTTATCAAGGCGTACAAAGTTACGGTTAACTTATAGTGAGATACATTATTAATAGACAGGTAAGATTGCATTTCTCACTTTCAACCGTGTTTTTTGTATGGTGCAAGCCATCTTTTTGGCGTTATTATTTTTTTTTCTCTTTTTTTTTGAATCTCAAGGAGGCGTCATCTTGATACAGGCCATCCCCCCCTCCCTTCAAGAGCGGCGGGGATGCAATCCCCACCCCGGATTTTACGCCCGCTGGTCCGCATGCTACGTACTTGGGGAAGACGATGGAGAGACGCGGAAGAGACTAGCAGAGTTTGTGATACGGAATTAAGAAGAGAATTATGTGATGCGTAGGATAGCAGGTGGGGCAAGGAGATCGAGAGAGAGTGAAGAGGCATCGCGTAATAACTGACACTGGAGAGGAGATAAGGGGGAAGTAGCCGGACTGCCGGGAGACGAGGCGCGCGGCGACGCGAGCACAGCGGAGCGCGGAGGGGACGAACGGCCTGCGCCCGTCGCATGGCATAAAGGGAACCGAGGAGATATCTGCAAGAAGTTGCCGGCAATAGACAGGAGGGAGATCAATACTTTGCTAATCATGGAAAGTGAAAGTGACGTTATATGAATTAAATCTAGAAGATAGCTAGCAAACGCTTTGTCACGATAATGAACAATCCGTGTGTCAGTCGCGCCGTCGCGTGCGGCGCAACCTTCGCTTCCACAAATTATTAACCTTGGATATCGACCCGAGATTATAAAGGCGCGGCTTTGAATTAATTCTGTTTCCACGCCGCACAATAATTTGAATGACTAAGTATCCTTAATATAATATAAATTTCCAATACAATACATATTTATATTTAATTTAATACGTATATGACGTATAATGTTCGTGATTGATATATACTGACGGATTTCTCCCTCTCAAACGAGACTTAATTTACCTTACGGCAGAAAGGCTGGATTTTTGCCTCCTGTGATAATATGCTGATATATGCCTGGATATGGATATGTGCTGCAGTTTGCTGCCGTTGTGAAGTCTCTACAGCGAGTACGACATACAGCGATACGAATGTTGACTTCATTTTCGCGACAGCCGACTCGCACGTGACCGCGCAGTGAAGCATGGTCCTACCTGCCCGCCCATTATTCATTTGTCAGTCTTCTTTTTNGAGAGAGGAGACGAAGGGGCCGATATGTTACCGGTAACGGAGTGACGCTGATTGGGTGGAGACATGGGAAGCCGCTATCGGCTGATGCGAACATAAGCGAGAGCTCGCAATCAGAGAGATAGTGGGGAGGGGCGGGGGTGCAGGCGGAAGACGGAGTGTCTCTGCCTGTCGTGGTCAAGGATGCTCATGTCCAGTGGTCAAGTGCAATTGACGCATTTAAAACTATGTTTTCCCTAGAATACCACATTTGGTTCGCGCTTGCTCTTATAGTGCTGTGCTGATCGCGAAGGAATCCGTCTGTGACGTCTCCTTTAAACGAACTGATCGCCCTCCAGCAACTTCGCACATGGAACAATATAACATTACAATATAATATATAAAAGTATGATACATATATATCACAAAACGTAATGATTAATCAATACAAGAGTGATAACAGATATAGAATAAGGCCGGCGCACAGCCAGCCGAATTTTACACTAACGATGAAGCGATGAAGCGATGAAGCGATAAGCGTATTGAAGCGATGAAAGCGATTGTAGGTCGCGTGGATCAATTTTGTAGAACGATTTATTTTCACGGTGTCGTTCCAAATCAAACATGTTTGATTTTTGAACCGATGAAGCCGATGAAGCCCGATGAGCCGATTTTAAGTGCCGCCGCACATCCTATACGACTCGCTTCATCGCTTCATCGTTGTAAAATCCGCTGGTGGCGCGCTTAAGCTAATTAATAAGAGCTGGAATAAGGACGCTAAGTATATTAGCTATTAAAGTCTAATATTATTAGCCTATATAAAACTAATAATAATAATGCTATAATAATTGTTATTGATGTAGCTCGCTTGAACAGATACATCAAACACAACAAAAGCACATATTGACAACGAGTGTTCGGGGAAAACTCTGCGTTATAATAATAACTAGAGATTATAATAACCGGACGAAGAGTCCTGTAACACCATATCGCTGATAATATTAAAAAATTTAATGATGAAAAATAACATGATTAATGTACCGTACTTAGATTTACCATAATAATGCGAAAAACAATTCCACCCGTTAGTCAACGTGTGCGGACGGTCGGCATCGAACGTATTGAGAGCGGAATGCCAGTTGGGTGTTTCCATATAATATATGAATAGATATATATATAATATATATATCTATTAATATATATATAGTATATATATCGCTCGCTTCAATGCTGTTTACACGATGCGTCAGAACGTAAACGTCCAAAAACGCAGCCGTGTAATGACAATGCAAACGCAAATGTCGGAAGAAGATAGAAGCATGTACCGTCCCTGGGTGCATCCGATATTCGCAGGGTCATAAAAGTCGGTCGGTACCGGCAAAGTTTGATCACGAGTGGCGTTCTGGACGTATGCGTCCTGACGTACCTACTTCTAGGAGCATCGGTAAGATCCGGCTTTTCAGTCCAACGTGTACCGTTGAAAAATGTCATTGCGACCTGGCAATACAGTCTTGTATCTTAGCGTGCAAACGCTCGGGTGCGATTGTTCTATAAATTCATTCCGACATACATGTTAACGGCCGCGGGACATTTCGAAAATTTTAAAGCTAGAGACCAAGTGTCATTCCCCCCACGGCCCTTCGCGGCTCCAGTAGCACTCGATGGATGCCTTATGGGGTTTCCTAACATTTAATTTCTCAGCTACTGTTACAGCGATAGCAATGGTAATAAAGGCCATGCAAATAACACATCGTAGTAAAGTAATTGAAAGTAGTAAAGGGATGGAATGTAATATGAATAAAATGTATGGTAGCTAGAGCCTAGTGATAATTTTTATAATGTCAAAATGTGAAAAACACTTGATGGTAATTTACTAGGATAAACATGTATCTTAAAAGATTATACATGTGTCATGCTGCATACACTATAGAATAATCATTACATCTAACAAAACAACATAGTAATGTGGTGCCAAAGGAGCTAGCTGATATACCAGACTGCGCACTGTCTGTATGACAGCGTACACAGAGTGATACACATGATGATACCAATTAGATCTTTTTTCATTCGCAAACGAGCGCAATTATGTTGTAACGAATGTAAACTGTCCATACCTTGAATTGATGTCCACACTGGACATCCATCTATTATTCCGCGTAGAAAGCCTCTAAGTAGAGTGAACGTCCTGTCCTCGCCTGTCACGTTGGTTGGTATGATGGTTTCACGTTGGTTCGACTTGTTCCTTTACTTGTGGTTCCACTCGCATTTCACTTGCGTCGATATGTTATACGAGTAAAAAATATACTAATATTAATAATCCACGGGCGAACACCCGCCGCGCACCGGTGCATCGCTGTCTCAAGATTAATTTAATTCATATCCAACGGTACCCACATACCACGCTTAATGAACGAGGCGTCAGGACGTCGGATATCGTATGAGGTTTCTCCGCGTGTCTCCATTCATCTCATTCCATAAACCATACCAAACTATTGCCGTCGCAATTCTCGTAATGAAAAGTTCACATGGAAGGCAATTATCGACAGCTTAGACACCGTGGTCTTTCCACCTCGACGCAGGTTAAATAATTGGCGGCAGTGATGACGGTTCCTGCGCGGGTCACGTCGCGCCGGCTGTCGCGAAAATGAAGTTTTGTCGTAATGCGCGTGCGTGTCGTTCACGTGCGCTGTAGAGTACTTCAACAACGGCAGCAAACATCCAGGCACTAATATCCAGGCATATATCAGCCAACTATTTCCAGGCAGACAAATATGCCAGCATTCTCTTAAAAATTAGTCGCCGTTCTGAGAGAGAAATCCGTCAGTTATATATCAAACGAACATTATAGTCATAAGTTACGGATTAAATATATTATACTTATATTATATTATATTATAATTATATACTATTATATTATATTGTATTGTATTGTATATATTTATGATATTATACTTATATTATAATATATTAATATTGATATTATATTAATTATAATTATATTTATATATATGATATTATATTATAACTTATAATGTGCACCTAAGATATTTGCGCGTGAAACATTGGTAATTAGGTCGCAAAAGCCGGCGCCTTATTAATGCGCGATATCATAGTGGTTTAAGTAATAGTTTTTCGCAGAAGCGAGTGTTCGCGGCCACTGCGACGCCGCCTCTCTCTCTCTCTCTCTCTCTCTCTCTCTCTCTCTCTATCTATCTATCTATCTCTGTGCGTGCGTGCGTGCGTGAGTGTGTGTGTGTGAGAGAGATAGAGTGCGAGCAGGCGCGTGTCTGTCTATCTATCTATCTCTCTGACTCTCTCTCCACTCTCTTTCCATCCCGTGCGTCATCACGACCTCCTGGGTTACCTCCTGACCCGCAATTACGTGTCCGTTAATCAATTAGACATGCATGTGCCACGCGTGCAGCCTCCATCCGTATGTTGGATTACCAGCAGCGCATTATGCTACAAAATGTTCGAAGGGCTACAATTAAATAATATCTTTTCAATTTGTTTTCAAGGCCGTGTCAAGAAAGACAGAAATTCCATTGCCGAACCGACCCCACCGCCAATCACCGAAAGCTAAGTACCGCTTTGCTCTAAATGCTTATAATACAAATAACTCATTTAAACGTATATTATAATACGGTATATTGCATGTGTAACTGTTTTTACCTACCCGTAGACACCACAGAACTGGAAATCTCGTGGTGATAAATAGTAATCTATGTTTAGATTTGTTATTTATGGAAAGTTGATTTTTGTTCGGGTTCACTGTTAAAAATCATGAACAATTTCATTGATCGTGCGCAACACGCATTCAGCAAACAAGGTAGGTGTGTTACTGTGTAATCTGTGGGTGATTCTGTGTTGGTTTGTTTTTGTTTGTGTCCATCGATGTCCTTCATATATCCATGGCTCTATCTCTCACTCGCTCCTTCTCTCACATTTTCGCTCTCTCAATCCTGTCGTGCGTGCATGTGTGCGTGCACTTGTGTATGCGCTCGCGCGCGCGCGTCCATGCATACGTCGGTGCGTGCGTACGTGCGTGTGGGTGAGAGTGTGTGTGTGGGGGGGGGGGGGGCGTGCGTACGTAGCGTGTGCGGGCTTGTGTGTGTGCGGTGCGTCTGTGTGCGTGCGTATGTGTGTGCGTTGTGTGGGTTTGTGCGTACGTGCGTGTGTGCGTGTGTCTACATGTCTGTATGCGAGCGTGTGTGCACATGAGTGCGTGTGTCCGTGCGTGTGTGTGTGTACGTAGGTGGACGCGTGTTTGTGCGACCGTGTATGCACGCTTGTCCGTGTGTGTGTGCTGTGTACGTGTGAGTGGCGTGTGTGCGTGCGGGAGTGCGTGCGTGAGTGCGTGCGTACATGCACGTATGTCACATTGTGTATGCAGGTGTCCGGGCGTATGTGATTGCGAGTGAAGTGTGTACCTTCGTTAGTAAAGAGTAAAGAGTAAAGAGTAAAGAGTAAAGAGTAAAGAGTAAAGAGTAAAGAGTAAAGAGTAAAGAGTAAAGAGTAAAGAGTAAAGAGTAACGAGTAACGAGTAACGAGTAACGAGTAACGAGCAACGAGCAACGAGCAACGAGCAACGAGCAACGAGCAACGAGCAACGAGCAACGAGCAACGAGCAACGAGCAACGAGCAACGAGTTACGAGTAACGAGTAACGAGTTACGAGTTACGAGTAAATAACGAGTAACGAGTTACGGAGTAACGAGTAACAAGCTTACGAGTACGAGTAACCGAGAACGAGTACGAGTAACTGGAGCTAACGAGTAACGAGTTCGGTAACGAGTTACGGCAGTTACGAGTTACGGAGTGAACGAGTTACGAGTTACGAGTACCGAGTAACGAGTAACGAGTAACGGAGCTTACGAGTAAAACGAGTAAACGAGTAACGAGTAAACGAGTAACGAGTTACGGTAACTGGTTACGAAGTCGAGTACCGAAGTAACGCAGTTACGAGTAACGAGGCGGTGGGCACGAGGTTACGAGTAACGAGGTTTACGAGTTTACGAATAACGAGGTACGAGTCAACGGAGATAACGGTACGCGAGATTACGAGTTACGGTAACGGAGTTACGAGTTACATTACGACAGCTAACGAGTAACGAGTTAACGAGTTACGAGTTACGAGTTACGAGTACGAGTTACGAGTTACGAGTTACGAGTTAAGAGTACGGTAACGAGTAACGTAGTAACGAGTAACGGAGTAACGAGTAACGAGTAACGAGTAACGGAGTACGAGTAATCGAGCTAACGAGTAAAGAGTAAAGAGTAAAGGTAAAGAGTAAAGAGCTAAAGGAGTAAAGAGTAAGGTAAGAGTAAAGAGATAAAGAGTTAAGGTTAAGAGTTAGAGTTAAGAGTAAGAGTTAGAGTTATAGAGTTAGAGTTAAGAGTACGAGTAAGAGTTAGAGTTAGAGTTAAGAGTTAAGGGTTAAGAGTTAAGTTGTTAGAGTTAAGGTTAAGAGTTAGAGTTCGAAGAGTTAGAGTAAAGAGTAAGATAAGAGTGCAAGAGTAAAGAGTAAAGAGTAAAGTAGTCAAAGAGTAATAGAGTAAGAGTAGAGTAAGAGTTAAGGTTAAGAGTAGAGTTAGAGTTAAGAGTAAAGAGTAAGAGAGTAAGAGTTAAGGTTAGAGTAATGAGATTAAGAGTAAAGGTAAAGGCTAAAGAGTAAGAGTAAGAGTAGAGTTAGAGTAAGAGTTAAGAGTTAGCAGTTAGAGAGTTAAGGTTAAAGTTAAGGCTTAAGAGTTAGAGCTTAGAGTAAGGTAGAGTTATAGAGTAAGAGTTAAGAGTTAGAGTTAGAGTTAAGAGCTTAAGAGTTAAGACGTTAGAGTTAAGAGTTAAGTAGTTAAGGAGTAATGAGTTAAGAGTGAGTTAAGAGTTAAGAGTTAGGTCTAAGAGTTAAGAGTTAGGTTAGAGTTAGATTAAGAGTTTAAGGTTAGAGTTAGAGGTTAAGAAGTTAAGAGTTAAGAGTAAGAGTTAAGAGTTTAGAGTTTAGAGTTAAGTTAAGAGTTAAGAGTAGAGTAAGAGTTAAGAGTTAGAAGTTAAGAGTTATAGAGTTAAGAGTTAAGAGCTTAAGAAGTTAGAGTTAAGAGTTAACGAGTTAGAGTTAAGAGTTTAAGAGTTAAGATGTTAAGAGTTAAGAAGCTTAAGAGTTAATGGTTAGAGTTAAGAGTTAAGAGTAAGAGTTAAGAGTTAGATTAGAGTTAAGAGTTAAGAGTTAAGAGTTAAGAGTTAGAGTTAAGAGTTAAGAGTAGCAGTTAAGTTAAGAGTAGAGTTAAGAGTTAAGAGTGATAGAGTTACGAGGTGAGAGTGAAGAGTTAAGAAGTGAAGGTGAAGAGTGAAGAGTGAAGAGCTGAAGATGTAAGGAGTGAGAGTGAGAGTGAGGTGAAGAGTTGAAGAGTGAAGAGTGAAAGAGTGAAGAAGTGATAGAGTTAAGAGTGAAGGTGAAGAGTGAAGGTGAAGAGTGAAGAGTGAAGAGTGAAGAGTGAAGAGTGAAGAGTGAAGAGTGAGGTGAAGGGTGAAGGGTGAAGGGTGAAGGGTGAAGGGTGAAGAGTGAAGGGTGAAGGGTGAAGGGTGAAGGGTGAAGGGTGAAGGGTGAAGGGTGAAGGGTGAAGGGTGAAGGGTGAAGGGTGAAGAGTGAAGAGTGAAGAGTGCAGAGTGCAGATGTTAAGGAGTAAAGACTATGACTCTCTTAATTACTTAATCCACTCGTATGGTAAAGAAGAGTTAAGAGTTAAGAGTTAAGAGTTAAGAGTTAAGAGTTAAGAGTTAAGAGTTAAGAGTAAAGACAGGCAGACGTACAGGCGGACACGCAGACAGATAGATACAGCCACAGATATATCAGAAGCATAGATCCACGCGTCCAATACACAAACATAAACATGGAAACACATACACAGATGCACAGCTACCGTGTCTCAATCTCATATATATTTTCCGGATTCAGATTAATGCAGCTCCAAATGGATGTAGATATCTAAGTACACCCTGTATATGAAGCAGCACGCACAAAAATTTAACATTGTAATCGTAAACCAAATATGAGATTGTTTACTGCAGGCTGTTTTTCCAACAGGTATGATCTCTCAGTCATCATAAAGAAACATCCGAGCACTGGCGGTTGAAGAGGAAACAGACTGGAGGAAGACACGCGCATGCCATCGCTCACACGTACGTACGTCCACACCCTTATTGACATGCACGCACGCACGCACGCACGCACGCACGCACAGGTAGATTGATAGACGAGAAATGAGAGTAAATGATAGACAGGCAGACAGAGACAGATAGAGCAGTGAGAGGGAGAGAGAGAGAGTAGCGAGAGGGAAAGAGAGAGAGAGAGAGAGAGGGAGATTGGGATGGAAGAGGGAGAGAGAGAGAGGGGGGGAGAGGAAGAGGGAGAGGGAGAGGGAGAGAGAGAGGGGGAGAGAGAGGGAGAGAAAGGGAGAGAGAGGGAGAAAGAGAAAGAGAGAGAGAAAGAGAGAGAGATAGATAGAGATACATGGAAAGAGAAGGAAGAACAGATAGAGAGAGGACAGTGAGAACCAATACGAGGAAGCAGTAAAAGAGAGAAAGAGAGAGAAAGTTTGGAGCTCTCTCTCTCTCTCTCTCTCTCTCTCTCTCTCTCTCTCTCCCTCTCTGAGAGGAGAAGAGGCGACAGATACAGCTATGGACATGTTTAGCAAGACAGACAGACAGACAGGCAACCAGGCAGGCAGGCAGGCAATCACACAGTCAGGCAGGCAGGCAGGCAGTCAGTCACACACAACTTGATCCTAATTGCGTACTGTATATGAAGTAGAAAACACAGTATTTAAACATTGCGATGGTGCATCATAATATTCGTTTATTTACTACGGATATTTTTTCGCAGGTAAGATCTCGAAGTCACCATAAAGCGCCATCCCAAACGAAGGGCTCTATATGTTATATGTTATATATGTTATATATGTTATATGTTATGTCTATATGTATATGTCTATATACGTTTGTGCGCGCGTTTGTGTAACAAATATTAGCCAAACTAAAGTGTATCATTTTTAGCGCAGTTATATTATATTATTTAGGTGAGTACAGACGAGCCTAACCACCACTGTTGGATTTAGAACGCTGGTTTATGGAAGAACGACAATGAAGATTGTAAATGCGAAATAAACAATTTGCTATGTTTCGGCTTCTGGTCATTTGCTAATTAACTAACCACCACTGGTGAATCTAGAACGCTAGCTGGTGTATGTGGAAGAACGACGATGAAGATTGTAACAGTGAAATAAAGGATTTTGCTATGTTTCGGCTTCTGGTCATTTCTAACATCCACACAGCAATACCACATCATAACGCAAAGACGAAATGAATATTGTAAAACTAACGTGAAATAAAGGATTTGCTATGTTCGGCTTCTGGTCATTTCTAACAAACTAACATCCACACGGCAAAACCACATCACAACGGAAACACGCATGCATTATAATTATATATTATAATGTTATACACTGTATACATTACGCATTCATCGTACTGCAAAGACCCGCTACTGGTGCGCATACCCACGCAGTAGACGGCAGGAACACGAGATACAGGGGAGTAAGAGTGCAAGACATCGCACCGGGTTATGCTGATGATATGAATGCGGTATCTAGTCTTCGCCACGACCCCATGCATGCTGACAAACGAGGTTAATTTTTATTAAACGTACACATATATATATATATCAATAGTCCATAATAGAAAAATCTATTATTCTATTATCTTTTCTATTTATATTTCTTTTATATAACTTTTTTCTATTCTTTTCTATTTTTTTATACTATTCTTTTATTCTTTAATGCCCCCTAAGTGTGTAGGACGTGCACTGCGTGTTATTAAAAGCTGCAACGTTACGTAACACAGGCCTAAATGATCTTTTAGCTAGTACAATATCGTATAACAATTTGCCTTTGCCAAAGCGGATACTCCAATGATAAAAAAAAATAGTAATAGTTGTGGTCTATACAATCAGTGTAATTGTAAATAAGCATACGTGTAAAGCCAACCATGTAAACAACCCCATAACTGAATACTGTAAACAATCAAATCTTCACCGTAGCATTAAGCCTGAGCCTATACATAATATACAATCATACCTAAAACGATCACCATATTCAAACCATGACAGTGAACATTGTACAAGCTATAGCATAATAATTAGATAACGCAACTAATAAAAGCTAATATATATATATATATATATATATATATATTAACACGTATACACGGCACACATAATAATATATGCCAGTGCAGTTGCTATAAAATCCTGGTATAGACCGATTTACAGTATGCAAATTCTGACAAAATGAGCGTAAAATGGTGAAAAAAGTAAAAACTATTTTATTACAGTTGTTGTGCAATTACAATACAATTTATTCAACAGTCACAGGTAGAATATCATTAGCATAACATATGTAATCTATAGAATAAAATTTGCCTAAAGGCGACAATTAGGATATGAATGAAGATATCATTAGCATAACATTCTATTCCACATACAGTGAAATTTTGATACAGTAACGATCAGTGAGACAGAATTATGACGTGAGTGTAATTTGCATAACATGCTGAATTAGTTAAAATAATAGCTATAGCATATGAACATGGATATCATAAGCATGTCTCCGAATATGACTAGCACAATATCCTGTATACTGAATGAAACTGTATAGGGACAATAATAGTAATGCGAAAATAATTTGCATATCATGGCAAAATATTTAAAATATAATAAATAAATAAAATAACGAATATAATTCTTATCAACAATTCATTAACAATATAAAGTTATGGTACAATTAAGTTGGAACTTGTTCAAACGTAACAGAAGCCAGATATGAATGCGAATACATATATATAGTGCACCATGACCGTAAACACAGCCGTAACTATAATCATGATTAAAATATGAAAATCCAGTAAATTAATGATAAAATTATCGTAAAATAAAGCTATTTGTATGAAGTTATATATTTACATAATTAATACAATTGTTCTACACTATTTGCAATTAAATTCACTAGTAAAATTCGAACTCTTCTACCTTAATAATATAATACTAATATGACTTTCTTGCAAACTTAATGCGGATTAATATTATCTGAACAAGTAGTAAAAACTATAATATACCAGCAACAAACTATAATAACAGTAGATTCAATAGACGCCATACCAGTGGAATATATGCGCCCCATATTCAACAAATTATTTACTTTCGTTTCGGAGGTACTGGGCCTGCACTATCTGATTTTTGTTAATAAAAGTACAAAATTATCACAATATTAATGTAAACATGCAGCTTCCTTGCTTAGCACATTTTGCGCCTGCCATCAACCGACCGTTTCAGTGCTAGTATTCTGTACTAGTAAAGTGATTAAGACAACATGAAGAAAAAAAACTTCAGAACAGTCTATACAAGTATAGTGATTAAGGTACACTTTAACATCATACGTACACCATTATATACATATTTCACAAACACACACACACACACACTTATATTTATATAAATATGGACATACTGATGCTCAAGGGGTCGTTGTCGTATCAGGTACTACAGATATGTAACCGAGGTACATATATGTATACACAAAGTGTACCAGACTTGTACTACAGAAGTGTACACTAACCCTAACCCTAAACATACCTCATATAAAAATATAAACGTAATACTAAACAACCTAAAACTACCTCGGGTACATATCTGTAGTACCTGATACGACAACGACCCCATCTGCCATACTGATGAATGCAATAGTGTTGAGCAGTTAAAATGATAAATTTTCTGAGTGATACAGTACAAAACAGTGCATACAACATGAAGAAAAAATAAAAACCAGGAAAAAAACTTCAGCAAAGTCTGTACAAGTAAAGTGAAACTGAAAGACATGAAGAAAAAATAGATACCAGAAAAAAAACTTCAGTAGTCTTTACAAGCAAAGTGATTATAAGGTACCATTTCGACACTCATACGTACACCATTATATACACATTAAATATATGCACACAGACACACACATTTATATAAATATAGACACATGATACTCATTCACAATGCAACATTGTTCTCCTATCTGCTATGTTGTTAAAATTGTTTTTTTAAACATTTTTTTTAATGTGCTAAGTGAAGGCTTCCTTTTTGTGTCTATTGGTAGTTTATTCCATTGGTTTATTGCCTCCTTAGTGGGTGAGTTGTGTCCATACATATTACTTGTTGTTATTTGTTTTAATTTAAGTGTCCTTGAATTTAATGTAATATTTGTCAGGTAAGCTGGGAATTATTTCTAAGTGGTTTGTTTAGATGGTGGTTCCTCTCTAGTTCTAGTAGCTGCTCCTGTCTGTCTCTGTGATGTAGCGTTTTTGTGGGAATAACCTGTTATAATGCATAGAACATAATTCTGTAGTGTGTTTAGTCTATCTAAAGCTGATTTGAGGAGATTCATAAGCAGAGTAAATCCATCCATATATGTGAGATGCGGCAGGCAGAGTGACGAGTATATTTGCAGCTTTGTGTTTGTGTGTAGTTGACCCCGTATCTGTCTGAGGAAGCTAATACTTGTACTCATCTTGTCTACTATGTAGTCAGTATGGTCATTCCACGTTAAACGCTGATCTATATGCATACCTAAAAATTTTACTGTTCTCGATTGTGGTACTTATTTCCAACTCAATTTTGTTAGTATCCACAATTTTATTACTGTTGGGACAAAATAGCATGAATTCTGTTTTGTCTGGGTTCATTTGTAAATTATGGTAATCAAATACCTGTTTAATTTTTTCCACATTCATTTGCAGTGTATTAACAGCTTCATTTGGATCTGAATTTGTGGCTGATCTGCTTTGTTGTACATGCATCGTCAGCATATTGGGTCAGTTCACATATGTTTGGTATATTGTTGATGTACCTGCATGCAGAATAGTAACGATCCCAGTAATGTCCCCTGCGGGACTCCTCTATCAATAGCCTGCTGTAACCTAACATTATCTGTGGAGGTATCACGTCATTGGAGTTTAAAATGCACACCCGAGTTCAGGTGTATTGAGGCTTGAGCTGTAACCGTTAGCATGTTTGAACGTGTCTTATAGGAATAAAGAGAAATCATTGTAAAGATAGTAATTTTCTTGTGTTAGTATCTTGAACAGATAGAGTGGACATTGGAGACAGTTTCTTTATTCATTTTATTCATAATAATGGTTGAATTTAACGAATAATCATTACTTTCATGGACTTACCTAAATGCTTAGGTAAACAATACAACAAATTGAAACAGTCGCTGTTAAGATCTAAATAACTGGTCGATACAACGGCAATAAATTGTACAAACGCAACTGACGACTACATCGATAACTTCAGCTGGTTTGTTTACATGCCCTGACCTCTGACCAGAGCACTTATTTTTTATTTTTTATTTATTTATTTCGATAATTACTACAGCATACATTACATATAACTTATATCAACGAGCATATGCTCTGCTCTGACCAGAGCACTTATATCAACATTATATGATTTATATGCTCTGCTATGTCTGACCATAGCTCTGACCCTAACAATAATACGCATGCGCACTCGTTTCACTGGGGGCGCCACCATCCGCACGCATTAGAAATGGAAGTACCTGCTATTTCCACTAGAGGCGCCACCATCTAATGGCATTAAAACTGGAAGTTCCCACTAGAGGCGCCACCATCCAATGGCATTAGAAATGCAAGTACCTGCTATTCCCACTAGAGGCGCCACCATCCAATGGCATTAGAAAATTCTATGCGCAAATATGACTCTTTGGCGCCATCTCGTGTGAAAAATAATAGTTTAAATAGGCGCTCTCGCAAAATCTCGTGTGGGGTCCGAGTACCAATTTGTTGTAGCATGGCGTCCATCCTTCGTTGATATTCGATGCATTTCATTGGCATTGCTGTTATCAGTACTACTAATCTGATAATAACCTTCGTGGTCAAGCCTTACATTATGCGAAAACACATTTGCGAGGTCCCAAACTAGGATTGTGCTGGTGTGGCTATCTAAAAAGTGTGCATCTTTTCGCAGTTTTTCGAGGCGTTGCGAGATCGGCCAGCGCTCGGTGGCCGGTGTATGAGCGATGGCGACAGATACGACCGTCATATTTACCTCTCACAACGAGGTCCAGGCACGTCTGCGATCGCTCGAGCATACGACATTCACAAAGTTTGTGACGTTGTGGAAAGACAAGAATTATGGCCTATCGGAAATCGGTAAGATGAATATAATCAATCGACGTAAACCCGCGTATTTTGATGGATGCTTTCAATCTAGATACAATAATGTAACCCAAACCCAAGAGGATACGGGGTTAGCAAAGTGTCCGCTATCCTTTTGCGGCAGGAATGCCGAGTGAATCACGTCGGGCACGGTTGCTGGTTGCGTTTCAGAGACTCAAACTTCCAAACTGGGGTTTATTCGTAACACGAACCTTTCTCCGCTATCCTGGGAACTTCTATGTATCGCAATACTTCTGTATTAAACTGAATATAACCTGTTACAAAAAATTCGAAGTGACGAGCGGTCGATATACTGAGCGCCATTTCTGTTGACCTGTGACGTACTGTCGCGTTTGAAGAGCAGGATATCACCCGACCAATCGGAGGGGCGCTGCGTTTGCGATCGCTATGCGCATGGAAATGCGTACGTCACAGGTCAACAGAATGGCCGCTCAGTATATTCGGCATTTCCAATGCGCATAGCGATCGGCAAATCGCCAAGGCCCGTCTGTCACTTCGAATTTTTGCTACACGCTTCCGATGTTATGGTATTATTGTTTCGAATAGCTTAGAGCGCCGCGGAGATATTGCAAGGGCGGACTAAATAGTAAGTTCCAGGCATGCCGGAAAGAGAAAACGGTTTCCGTCCTTTATCTACCGTGTTTAGAATAAACCCAGTTTGGAAGTTCTAGTCTCTGAAAACGCACCAGCAAACCGGCCCGAGTGATTCACTCGGGCATTCCTCCGCAGAAAAGGATAGGGACACTTTGTAACCCTATCCTCTTGGGTTTGGGTTACATTATTGTATCTACTTTCAATCGTGCGCGCGTGCTACATGTCTGGGGGACCGCTGTCAGAATGATCTACGAGTAGTGACTATAAGTATAAATATATTTCCACGATAAAGTTACGGGCAAGAATATTATTACGACCAGGAGTGAGCAAACACAAATGAAAATATTTCCAAACCAAGAAAGTCTAGATGTGAAGGTAGTCGCAGAAGTTTTCTGTTTGGGCATATTTTCATTTGTCTTTGCTCGCTTTAGATCATACTTAGGCGGCACTTTAGATGCGAAGGTAGTCGCAAAGTGTCGCCGCCGTCAACCCCCCCCCCGGACCGCCATGATTTCGGCGTGCGTCACGCGACGAGCGTTTCTTGACCGCGTTTCAGAGGTTCGTCGCCTGCTGGCCGCGAGGGCGCCACACGTCGTCTGGGCGAGTCGCTCGGACAGCAGCGAGGCGGCGGCCGTCGCCTTTGACGGCGTGCCGTTCGTGTTTCTCGGCGAGCATGTCTGGCAGTGCCACCAGGGGCGCAGCAAGCACTTTGCCTCCGCCACGTCCCGACCCTACGATCCGCAGGTGACGCGTCGTCCTGTCCTTCAGTGTTCTTCTGTAGATATTTTCTGATGATATGTTTAGCATGATATTGATAACCTTCACCACTCTGATACATTCTGTAGAATGTCTTCTGGTGACATCAGTCTGTCCCAATAATCTATCTAACTTTCTTTCTTCCATGTTCTACATCCTTCTGTAGATGAATTCTCTTACGAGCGACGTGGACCTTTTCAAATATTAAACGTAAGACGCAAGTTTTTTAGGATATGGCGCACAGGTTTTACAGTCGATAATGTTTGTCTTGAGTATAAGCAGGAGACCATGGCGGGTGACTGACATTGCCATGTTTGCTGATTCGAGTCGTTTGTCGGTTGCAGAGCGGAAGTGAGCTGGCGAATAGCAAATTCCTCTTCCACAAGACAAAGAAGATCGGCTGCCCCGCCGTCGCTCGAGTCTGGCACGTCGCCAAGTTTCCCGAATTTACGGTACGTCTAGCGCGATTCTGCGGCCCGCTCCCGTCGGGCGATAGCAGCTGCTAACGGTCAGTGTGATCCACGCCGTTTTCAAGGCTGTTTTACAAATTCGAAAATATAAGGACGTGGCGTGAGACGCATCCCGTTCAGCGATTACAAAGCCCGCAAAGATTCGTAAGGTGTTAACAAAAGCCGAAACTGCTACAGGGTGCTAAATTAATGGGAGTCCGGAGTCAAATACTCACTGATTTGACATATGCAGTAGTCCATGTGACTCCCTGAAAATTTTGTCATACTAATTAGTTCGTTCCGGAGCACAGCCTTGCGGAATTACCGTATTTTTTCAGCAAATGTCCAAAGAAAATTTGGCAGACGTGCAAACGCACGAATCTTCAAAATAAGCACATGCATTATTGTTATTATCTTTAATTTTGACCTTCAAACTGCGGACTCTCTCATTTTGCCGCAGACTCTCTCTTTTTGAGGTTGGGACTCCCTTGTTCAAAAGTTCATTTCTACCCCTGCTGCTAGACCGTGCGTACGTCTCTGCTGTGAAGGGGGGCGGGGGGCTATGGCTCTTCGGCTGCTTTGCCCCTGTGAAGTGGAGGGCGTGCTCACCGGCTGTTGAAGTCGGGAGGGCGCGTGCTCACACATGTGAGAGGGAGGGGCCGCCGTGCTCACGCCATGTGAAGGAGGCGGCGTGCTTTCACAGCTGTGATCGAGGGAGGGGCGTGTCACGCGTGAAGGGGAGGCGCGCGCTGCTTCACGCTGTGAAGGGGGGGGCCGTGCCACAGCTGTGACGGGGGAGCCGGTCCCGCGTGCTCACGCTGTGAAGGGGAGGGGCGTGCTCACGCTGTGAAGGGAGGGGCGTGCCTCGACGCTGTGAAGGGGATC
>NW_014578662.1:30984-32534 GCF_000485595.1 Priapulus caudatus
TGTGAAGGGGAGGGGCGTGCTCACGCTGTGAAGGGGAGGGGCGTGCTCACGCTGTGAAGGGGAGGGGCGTGCTCACGCTGTGAAGGGGAGGGGCACTTCGGCCGAGGCCAGCACGCGCGTCGGTGTCTGTAACATGTCTGCCTGCCGTACGTTTCAGCTGGACAAGGACACGGTGAGACACCGACGCGCCGTGTCGCAGCGGCTGCGCACGTGCCTGCAGGCGCCCTCTGGTGCCGCCGTCGCGCTGTCGCTGCGCTTCTACGCGAAGATGCCGCTCGCGGCCGACCACCTCTTTCACCCAATCAACAACAAGGTGAGTATCGCCATCGTCGCTGATACCAGGTGGCGCCATCGCCATTGCCTTTGATACCAGGTGGCGCTATTGCCATTGCCACAAGGCGGCCCCATTGTTGTTGATACAAGGTGGCGCCGTTGCCATTGATACTAGGTGGCCGTTGCCGCTAGGTGGTGTTGGTGTGACTTCCGTCTCGGTGACGCATTTTTTCTAAGGGCGAACTTTGTTACGATGGCCCTACACCAGTACACGTGCACGTATACATCCCCTTGTAATAACCGCATTGTCGCATCCGCGATGACTCGTTCGCGTGCAGTGTCCTGGCAGAGCACGTATTTACGGGAGAACGTTCCCGTCGTTATAGGTGTCGGGATCTCAGGGAGACCTAACTCATGAGGTTGCTTCGGCGACGAGAGGACCCGAGTTGTGGCAGGAGTGCACCGAAATGGAGGAGGTAAGCGGAGAGGAGGGGGAGGACTAATGTTCCTTTACTAACGATGCGTCGCTACTAACGATGCGTCGCTACTAACGATGCGTCGCTACTAAAGCTCATTGGGTCAAAGAACATTGCCCGCTTCAATACAATTTGTCTGCGAAAACTCAAATGTGAAAATTTACGCGTTTTGGTTTCTAGATTTGTTTTTAGATCGTTCGGTTACCCATTAACTCACGAAATCGAATCGCTACGGAATAAGGAAGCAGCCGATAAAAATGTGTCGTTTCGATTTCATAGGTCACCGTGGAAACGGAAGCTGTCGTGGACACTCAGTGGCCGGAGACTGCAGTGCCATCTGTTGACAGGTCAGTATGCCAAAAGCAGCAGATTTTGCAAGATGCAAGTTTGGGACACTCACAATTGCTAAAAGATCTTGGCTATCCCTGGTTTAGGCGAAATTGTTATATTGTTGTTGTTATTATTAGTAAATTTTTCTTAATTTCTTTTTACTTAAATACGCTGCACGTGCCTGTGATGACGCCGCACATGCTCTTGTGTTTGCAGGTGCGTGACGCCGCACATGTTCTTGTGTTTGCAGGTGCGTGACGCCACGCGTGCCTGTGATGACGCCGCGCATGTTCTTGTGTTTGCAAGTGTGTGACGCTGCGTGTGCCTGTGATACTGCCACGCATGCTCTTGTGTTTGCAGGTGCGCGACGCCACGCGTGCCTGTGATGACGATGCGCATGTTCTTGTGTTTGCAAGTGTGTGACGCTGCGTGTGCCTGTGATACTGCCACGCATGCTCTTGTGTTTGCAGG
>NW_014578662.1:32544-36262 GCF_000485595.1 Priapulus caudatus
CTTTATTTAAGTGTTGGTGACATTCGTGTCTATGTAGATATTGGTGACATTTTCTTCTGTGACGTTGTCAGTGACACATCTCTTCTCCGTCTGCTCTCCAGGAATACTGACGGCGGCGCAGCATCTTGTCAGCGAACACGGAGTAGACGCGTCCGGCACGCAGCCCGCACCCCCGCCGGGCCACGCCGTCGCCGCCGGCAACCACGCCGTCGCCGTGCAGACGCATAGCGTCGACAGCACGACAGGAGAGGGCGCCGCTCGGCCGCGATTCGTCGTCGTCGGGGCCCTGGCTGGGCGTCCGGAGTCGGGTGGATTGGCGCAGTGGGCGCCGGAGGAGACCCACGCGGGGTCGGCGGGAAGCGACCGCGGGTACGGTCTGCCGCAGTACGTTGTTGAGGAGGTTCTGCCTGGGCAGGTGGGAAACGAGTCGAGCGAACAGCAGCATTACGTCATAGAGGAGGCCCTCGCGGGGCAAACGGGAAACGAGATGAGTGAACAACCCCATTACGTCATAGAGGAGGCCCTCACGGGGCAGGTGGTAAACGAAACCATTGAACAGCAGCATTATGTCATAGAAGAGAGCCTCACGGGGCCAGTGGGAAACGAGACGACTGAACAACCTCATTACATCATAGAAGAGGCCCTCGCGGGGCAGGCAGGAAACGAGACAAACGAACAAATGCGGTACGTCATTGAGGAGGCCCTCGCGGGGCAGGCGGGAAATGAGACGAACGAACAACCTCACTACGTCATCGAGGAACCCCTTGCGAGGCAAGCGGGAAGCGACACAAACGAACAACTGCGCTACATCGTAGAGGAGAGCCATGCGGGTGACGGGAACCAGGAGCAGCCTCGCTACGTCGTGGAGGAGGTGACGGCGGGGGGATCGGGAGCCGGGGACGGCGCACCGCAGCAGCATCAGCCGCACTACGTCGTCGCGACGACGGGGAACATGGCGGATGGACAGACCCGGTACGTCGTCGAGGGCGTGTCAGCGGAAGACGCGGCGGGTGTGGAGCAGTACATGCTGGTGAACTACGAGAACGTCTAGTGAACTACGAGAACGTCTAGTGAACTACGAGAACGTCTAGTGATTGACTACCGAGAAGAGCGTCTAGCATGCAACAGCTAACGCGCGCAATTGTGAAAACGGTCTAGGTGAAGAGATACCGGCGAACGTCTAACAGAGCAACGACTTGCGAGAAAAGTTATAGAATCGAGAGCAACCTTGCTGAGTACATCGTCTAGCATTGAAATCTAACACCCATCCACAGAAATCGATTCAGTCCTACGTGAAACTTTCTCCTAGGCATATGTGAGTTATATCGTCTATGTGACCAGCTTACCTTTCGAGAACCGTCCTCTAGATAACGTGTCGAGTAACTCTTAGTGTGAATTCTACATTATAATATGCAAACATCAGATCTTAGTGAAACTCTACTCACGAAGTAGCATGGTACTAGTGCAATATACTTAGAAGTGATATATCGTGGCTAGAGAACGTTCTAGGAACAGCGCTGGAGAACGTCTTGATTACTACGCTCGTTTAGCGAGAACGTCGTAGTGAAGATACCGAGACACTGCTTAGTGAATTATCTTCCATTTGACGAAGAGATCTAGTGAACTAACAGTTTTAGGTCTGAATACGAGAATGCAAGCGTTCTTTGATTGTGAAATATTTCTCGGAGAATCGTGTTTTTTAGAGTGAATTAGCACTTCACCGGCTGTGATACGGTACGTACGTGGTGCAATAACTAGGCTGCGAATGTTTGCTGTGATGAGTAACTAACGGGAACTGGGACGGATGTAGGTGAGGAATCGACGATGCGACGACGCGCGTCCGCTCACACGAGTTTGTTATCAATTCTGCTACGCAGTTGTTTTGCGAAGACTCATACACTGAAATCCGCAGGTCCTTGGTTGCGCTGATTTCATAAAATTCTTGTTGACTAACGGCTCCCTGATATTCGATATCGGTCAGACACCAGATAAATACATCAGCGCGAGTGTGTCGCTTCGCACGGGTGTCGCGTGCCATACAGCAGTACTGCTCCAGCACGCAAGTCGTGCAGATCGACGAGTGTTCTGGCACGGGGGACGGGTCCGCTGATGTGCAAATTTCCACCACTGATCTAATGTGAGCACATGTAACGATACCTGCTGGAGAATATGCGATTGTAATCTCCGTTGAATTCAGACACTTGGATCTGAGATTGCTGCAAGCATCCCCGGTGATATTGTGTTACGGCATCGTTATTTATATTAGGTAATCAGGAGGCATTCAATGGATCCCGGGGGATGGCGCCGAGTGGAAGATCAACTCAATTCACACGCCCTCTACAGGGCTTTTTTCACCCCCCGGACCATCACCCGTCCGGACTTGATAGAGGAGCTCTCGATTATTGTGAGGTAACAGCGTGTGAGAGGCTAAGGTGAGAGGAAGGGATTTTGAGGGTGCGGATGGAGAGACGGGGTGATTGAGGAGGTGCAGGTGTGTGGTGTCGCCTTCGTAATGTATTTGTTAGTGTGGAGAGGAAGAGGATGATGTATCTGGAAGGTGGACCCTAGATCTTCAAATGAGACAGACTATTGTGCTGCGAATGTTGGAGAGTTTTGGGAATATAGGCTTTGGCCACAGACTAATAGGATATAAAATAGATGAAAAATAGGATATTATTTTGTGAGATCTGAGAAAAGGGCCGTCTCGAAAAAGGGCCTTCCTCGAAATCCGCAACATGGGATTGTGCGCGTCCTATACTTTTAAATCACACTTTTTCTCCATCCTGCCCGCCTCTCCTCACCACAACTAAACGAGTGCTATTCACACTGTTTTATCTACTTCTCAAGTGACTGCTAATATGCTCTTATTACGTCGTCGCATCACAACTACTAGTCCACGCTCTTATAGCGGGTTTACTGTTACTTTGTCCGGGATGGGCTATTCAAAACTTGCTGGGCAAGAGTTGATTCTCTTAGCATAGTATAAAATAATGATTTGTTGATTGGTAGATATAAGGTACAATAAATATATAAAAGCCCAAGTCTAAATCTTGGAAAAGTATTTTACCTTAAGTGTACAAATCTTGCGCTCATAAGGTTTATGTGGTTTAGTCGTCCCAGGGATACTTGCCGGGACAGTACTCTGGCGGTGTCGTTGTTACGGACGTTCTGCGATGTTAGCCGCCTGGTCGCTATTTGATATGGTTAGGGTATTAGGGTTAGGGAGTAGGGGTTATGCGATTCGCGAGTAAGACTCGTTAGTTGAGTAGGCGAGTCACGGTCGCATATTTAGAATAGTACCAGGCGTACGTTCCGGTATACGGACCGCGATACCCCGAGTTATGTGTCTTGTGGATCTCCACTGTTCCGGGCTTACGCCCTGGGGCGACATAGACCCTCTCAGCGAATCTTGCGTTACTCGAGCTTCACACATCCATCAGCAGGCGCCCTGGTGGGCAAGACAGTATTAGCGCTGGATAGAGGGATAAGTGTTTATATTGAATATGTTGTGTCCACGTGTATTTAAAGAATGTAATTCATTGCACTAACTCAGTATAACAGTTCTTCTTTTTATGCAGATTTCAGAATGTGCGTAGTGCAATATGTACAAATTGGAAGATCTAATCTTAGCTAGTTGAGATCGGTATATATAGTACGCGATGTTTTGATTAATATGGATTTTTAATCGTTTAGGCTTTGGCTGATGTAGGGCACACAT
>NW_014578662.1:38243-44279 GCF_000485595.1 Priapulus caudatus
GAACGTTTGGGAATCGTGAGCTGTCATTTGGGCCCAGCAGAGATGCCAACCACTACGATTTATCCGTATTTTATACGAATTTCTATTCTTTTTGCACCACTACGATTGATAACTACTCCTTTTTTTTTCAATTATTGTCATTTTTTGTCAATTTATTGTCATTTTTGACCCTCAGAATGCAGGAAATTGTATCTCAGAATCAAAAAATTTTCTGGGGGGCATGCCGGACCCCCCTAGCAAACTCGGGTCACTACGTGACCCTCGAACTACTAATTTGATGGCCAGAAACTACAGATTGCTTCAAATATGTGTTGGCATCTCTGGCCCAGGGAGAATGTGTACTAGCCGAGGTCCTTTGGACCCAAAGGAAAGTTCATGAACCTACCTGTAGCTGTCGCACTGTATGCTTCAGGTTGGATTTATTATATTAAAATTCTGTAATTGCGGATATGGGAGGAAGCTGCCACTTGTGGCAGACAGCACAGACGGGGTGGAATCATCCACTATCTCCCCTCACACCTTTATTATCGCGTACCCATATTGGGTCATGCCGTGCCCCTCGCTTCGTTACCTAATCACACACCTGCATAATGGAATACCTGTATCATGCAATAATTCATTGCACTGTTTGCACTACTCAGTATACAGTTCTTTTTTATACAGATTCAGCATGTGCGTATGCAATATGTACAAATGGAAGATAACCTAGCTTGTGGATCATGAGCGATTTTGATTGTAATATGTTTTAATCGTTAGGTTTGCTATGAGCACACTGTTCGCATTTATATTATAGTGTAATATAGTTATACTCATTCGTTATTGATCCACGTAAAACTACTGTTGTTTTGGCCATTTTTTCGCGCGTTCTGCGTTCTCTGCTACCGTCTACACTATAACAATCTAACACGTAGCCTACTAGATTGATCAAACATGGCGCCATGCCGGTGAGATGGAAAGCTCAATTTAAAGCATCCGTTGCAGACTTCAACCCACTGGTGTTACCAATTTGCAAAATGTCTACCGACTACGATGAACCGATATCGGACCAAGAAAAGGTAGTTGTTTTCCTTCTTTCCCAGTTCGTATTTATTTACTTTTTCGTGGAAACCGATGTATAGTATAACAAGGTAAATTAATGTTTAGAGTTTGTAGGCAGACAACACCCGATAACTTTACTATAGGTTGCCAAACCCTAACAACCGGCACTTCCTCGAACTTTGACTGTGTGACTGTTGTAGTCCACACCCCTTGGTAGTTAGTAGACAACCAATCATTATGCGTTATTAGAATTTTACGCCCTGTCTAACCTGTGTTTCAATAACATTTCGGCTGCTGTATACCATATAACCAGCTATTTGACATTTCACAGGTCTAATAACTTTTCACAATTAATTTAATTTAGTAATATACTAGAATAGAATAGTCGCTGGGGTTATTGACATGCAATGTTTATGAATATAGTTTGTTTGGATATCTAGGCCCAAGGATAGAGAACATGGGTCCCAATAAAACCAATGTGCCTAAACCTAACCCTAACCCTAATTCTAACCCTAACTCTAACCCTAACCCTAATCCTAACCCTAATCCTAACCCTAACCATAACCCTAACCTATTATATTGATGTAATATTATATTTATATTGATGTAAATTACATCGGTTTTATTGGGACCCATGTTCTCTATCCTTGAACCCACATGACCATGTTATGTACTGATGTAAACATGTGAGCATAGTCTATGCCGTAGATGTGCTACATTAGTGCCTTTGTTAATTATTAATATTATTGGCAAAACAGAGCTGTTCACTTTGGTTTTTTTAGGTCAGGATAGCCTCCGATTTCATCCTACATGCTCCGCCTGGAGAATTCAATGAAGTCTTCAATGGTTTGTACATCGAATTTATACAAAAGCCACGCTGTTGGAACTTTCGCTGCCTATCCATCAAGTTAGAAATGATAGCAACAGTTGCAAATTGCCTGCTGTCGATTTGGGAAGTTAAAGTAACTTTCTCGCTGGCTGTAAACTGCTGTTGCCAATGGAGATTCTTGGTTTGTCGTTTTGAGAAGCTCTACCTAATGCTAATCTCCTGTTCTCGTGGCCAAATTTCCACCAGTGCTTTGTATATTTTAGGGGGTTTTCTTGCTTTTGCTCTAGATGTACGATTGCTACTGAACAATGATCAGCTATTGAAAGAGGGTGCATCTAGGTGAGTAATTTGAGAAAGCGAGTTCACGTTATCTCGGTTTTAGATTGTTGGTGTTCCGTGAAACCTGCCTAATATGGCAGAGAGTATTGCAACCCATTGATTATTTACTAGTTGCAGATACTACCTATTTGTAACATAGCTGTACCAATGTAGCCCTTCTCTCCGCCACATGCGTCACACGGAGGTCGGGGCCGAGTTAAGAGTGGCACGGGTAGAGCTACATGTAACAATGAAACGATATCACCCGAGTAAGAATGACACGGTCGTGCTCGTACTCATACGGATGTGAGAATACTGATACGATCAGACCGATCCGACTGATAAAATACGCATGCTGATGCGATCGTATCGCGGCTGGTGTTTTTCGCAGCGCGTTCGCGCAGTACAACAAGGAGCAGTTCACGCCGGTGAAGATCGAGGATTCCGACAAGCAGACGTTGATAACGGAACACGCGGATCTGGGCGGCGCTAGGTTCGTCGATCCATGCAGCAAGCAGAGCTTCAGGTGAGTGCGTGCGCATCCTTGCCACCTCGCCGACAACGCATTAGCCAGCGAGCCGTGCAGCCGTGATTTGCACAGTCAGTTTTGAAACAGCATGGCCAAAAAAATTTAAATATTTAAAAATTTAAAAATTTTCTGTGGGAGGACCCCCTCTCATACTCCCCTCCCGCCCCCTCCCCCCCGGTCAACGCCTACGGCGGTCTTGCCTGAGACACAAAAAATTGCACCCCCAAATATTTTTTCTGCAATCCCACAATACTCATTCCTGGCTAATACCTTACTCGCTGATTTCCTCACCCGTACCCTTTGTTTTCTCAATCGATTCTCCAATTCGATCTCATTCAGTGGATGCAGATGATCAACCGTCAATGATAATTATCGATAATAATGTAATAATAAATATTACTAAGTACTACTATTACTACTACTAATAATAATAATATAATATAATAATAATATAATGAAATAATAATAATAATGATAATGCCGATGATCGTCGCTACCTTGGCACCCGCGCCGCTCACCGTCTCCCCCCGGCTGCTCCCCGCAGGTACGATCACCTGCGCAAGGAGGCCAGCGACCACCGGCCGACGGAGGCGGACGCGCGGCTGGAGCCGTGGCGGGCCGCGCTGGAGACGGCGTTCACGGGATATGTGCAGGACCACTACAAGCACGGCGTCGGCGTCGTGTACGCGACGGGAGACGCTGGCGCCATCACCCTCGTCGCCTGCATCGAGGACCACATCTTCCAGCCGAAGAACTTCTGGTGAGTCTTCCTTTTTCCGGAGGTAGCGTGCGGTCTGACCTGTGCGTTCTGCAGAGGGTTTCCAGCGCCTCTCTCGTAGGAAAGGCCCATAAAGATTGCACAGTTGAGCTTCTGGTGAGTCTCTTCTCCGGAGGGAGCGTGAGGCCTGACATGTGCCGTCTCTAGAGGGTTTCCAATGCCTCTCTGTCGCTGAAGGCCTACTCCTGAAGGCCGCAGTCAAACTTGGGTCGGCGGTTGAACTGACAGTCTGAGAAGTTAGACCGTGTGACCACTAGGGGGCCTTTACCACGACAGGGAGGCATTGGGATGCCTCTACGGATGGCACAGGTCAGTGCTCGATCCTCGTTTAGCACTCCTGATTCGTTTAGCACGTACGCGAACTGTATATACCAGCGTTCCAAACTAGGATTGAGCACTGACCTGTGCTGTCTATAGAGGCATCCAAATGTCTCGCTGTCACAGGAAAGACCCATAAAGGTTGCACAGTCGAGCTTGTGTCGGCGGCCGCTCCCTGTAGGATGGCCACCTGTCTATTAAGGCCACTTGGCGTTTTGCTCGAGTGGGCGAGTAGTGTGCACTTAAACCAATTCAGTGTAGAAGGGTCAACTGTCCGTAAAAGTCACTTTTTACATTACCCTTGAGAACCACCTCAGCTACTCGGTAACCAAGCTGCTCCTCTGGCTATGTTCAATCTAACAGCTGCGTATGGGTGCGTACATGTGCGAAGTTGGTGGTACGCACGTGCGCTGTGCCGAGCTCGTCCCGCGTACGCGACGCTGTGTTTGTGATTTCAGGAACGGGCGCTGGCGCTCGCAATGGTCTCTCACGTTCTCCCCATCATCTGCCGCCTCTCAGCTCAACGGTGTCCTCAAAGTGCAGGTGGGTGTGGCATACGTGCGTTAGTGCGTTGTGTGTGAAGGTGTCTGCGTGTGTGTGAGAGCATTGTGTGTGGAGGTGCGTGCCTGTGTGCGTGGGTGTGTTGTGTGTGGAGGTGCGTGCATGTGTGCGTGGGTGTGTTGTGTGTGGAGGTGCGTGCCTGTGTGCGTGGGTGTGTTGTGTGTGGAGGTGTGTGCCTGTGTGCGTGGGTGTGTTGTGCATGTGTGCGTGGGTGTGTTGTGTGTGGAGGTGTGTGCATGTGTGCGTGGGTGTGTTGTGTGTGGAGGTGTGTGCCTGTGTGCGTGGGTGTGTTGTGTGTGGAGGTGTGTGCCCGTGTGCGTGGGTGTGTTGTGTGTGGAGGTGCGTGGGTGTGTTGTGTGTGGGAGTGCATGTATGTGGGTGTGTTGTGTGTGGAGGTGTGTGCCTGTGTGCGTGGGTGTGTTGTGTGTGGTGGTGCGTGGGTGTGTTGTGTGTGGAAGTGCATGTATGTGGGTGTGTTGTTATTGGAGTTTGTGTGAGCATGCTTACCTGTATTGCGTGTGGCTTTGCTTGCATGTTTGCATACGTGCAGTCTAGTGATGCCATATGGTGGTGCTTGCAGGTACATTATTATGAGGATGGCAATGTACAGCTGGTGAGCTCTAAGGAAATTCAAGAATCAATCACCATAAGCGTAAGTGTCACATGTGCTGTTACGGCAAACGCGATTGATATCGGATATGGTGGTGGCCTATGTATAGCTGTAATACGGCCATTGCTTGATAGGAAAGTGTTAGAGTGTTTGCTCATGTAGTCAAATTTTTTCTGTTTTTTAAAGTTCTGGGTAGTGAATGTTTTATTATGGTTAAGCCAAACAAAAAAATAGGTGTGTTTCCGGTCGACCGACCGTCTCTAGATTATTAGGGCCGTCCCTAAACTTTTTTCAAAAAAAAGAAAAGAAAAAAAATTCAAAACTTGATGAGATTTTTTACTACAAACACGTTCTAGACTTGCTTACTAACTTATCCCTACCTATACACCACTCTATAGCATGCATCAGAGGAATATTAGGAACCGAAAAAAAAAAAATCCCTACCTACCTACCCTACTTTTGTTTTCGATGCAATAGGAAACACACCTATTTTTTGTTTGGCCTTACACACAATAGGTATGATTGTGTTGTGATAGTTGTAATGATTTATCCTATTTTTTATTGTAGAATGAAACTCAAACAGCGAAGGAGTTTATCAAGATTATAGAAGAAGCAGAAAATGACTACCAGGTAAAAGCCAGTTGTCTAGAAAAGCCGGATTTATTAAGATTATTCGCTTGCCATCAGGTTGCTATGTATGGAACGTTAACGCTGCGAGTTCTTGTTTTTCGCTATTGTTTATTAGGCATTTTCGACTCTCCATGTGAAAATTGTCTCACTGTCTTTTAAAAGAGTGTCTTTGTGATCATTTCTGGCTACTAGTGTTGCAGCTACCTATGTTACAACTTACCAGCTACGTGATACAGTAGTCCCACTATTTTAAAACAGTATGTCTGTGTGTACGCTGTCTGTGTTACAAGTGACCCTCTGTTGAAACTGACCGTCTGTGACAATAGTCTAGCTGTATATAAAAACATGCCCTCCACGTTATCACTGACCCTGTTCATCTCTAATCGTTCAATGCCAACCCCACCTCTTTCTCTCTTCCTCCCTCC
>NW_014578662.1:46394-48612 GCF_000485595.1 Priapulus caudatus
ATGCTTGTATAACGGAATACCCGTGTCATGACAGGGATGTGCGCACCTGCGTCGTTACCTAACCACATGCTTGTATAACGGAATACCCGTGTCATGACAGGGATGTGCGCACCTGCATTGTTACGTAACCACATGCTTGTATAACGGAATACCCGTGTCATGACAGGATGTGCGCACCTGCGTCGTTACGTAACCACATGCTTGTATAACGGAATACCCGTGTCATGACAGGGATGTGTGCACCTGCGTCGTTACCTAACCACATGCTTGTATAACGGAATACCCGTGTCATGACAGGATGTGCGCACCTGCGTCATGGCGTACCTGTACATCTAAAAAGCTGCTGGCTGAATATCGAATACGTAACTAGATTTCTAGACCCTTACGCGGCGGAATTTCGTAGCAGTTGCGGCATTTGTATTGTTTGCTCTCGGCGTCTGTGCACATGTTAATCCAATGAGTGATTTATTGATAAGCAATTGGAAGCTTTATTGATAAGCTAGTGATTGTTCGATCGACAAGCTTTTATGTTATGTATATCATTGTCATCATGTATTGGTTACAGTATTTTTGTAATGAGTTTAAGGTAGTAAAAAGACGAGCGAAGGTTTTAGATTTGGTCCGAGTGGATATTGGCCATGCAGATTTAACCCTCGTCAGATGAAAATAGATAAAATTGGGCCAGGTAAGATGAGTGTCCACATTGTCCACACAAACTGAAAACTCTCAAGAATGACGTGCAAGCTATGCATGTAATGTTCAATCTTGTAAGGTTACAGTAAACATTCGGCACACAAAATTTAACTGTGATGGACAGGAGTGTACGCTGACTATACAAAATTCGGCTTTGTAAGGTGGAAGTGGGCATTGGTCGCGTAGACATAACTTTGTTAAGATGAGACACTCTCTGCACCTATCTCTATAACCTCTATAACTATCTGTATCTCTCTGTCTCCCTTCCTTGCAGACTGCAATCAACGAGAACTACCAGACGATGTCGGACACGACATTCAAGGCGCTCCGGCGACAGCTGCCCGTCACTCGCACCAAGATCGACTGGAACAAGATCATAGGCTACAGAATCGGCGCCGAGCTAAAGAACATGTAGGGGGCGCCGGCATCGGCGACGCTCGCTCCGCGTCCCAGTTTGATTTTTCATTTTTTCAGGTTTTTTCGAGAGTTGGAGGGGGGGTGCGAGGATCGTATATCGTGCAATCACGCGCGCGCGCGCGGGGCCGATAGGCTTGCGATTTATCTGCCTGCGGCCGACGTTACAAGCCTACTGCGTGGTATTTCTTTGTACATCAGTGGCGATCGATCGCCAACGTTGGTGCATACCTCGACGGTCGGACGAAATTTTGCAGTAGGTAATCGGTGAACGTGGGTAACCTCAACCCTCTTCCTCCCCCCCCCCTCCTTATCACCCACCGGGCGAGGCCTGTCGTTGTAGTGCTATGCTCGTAGCGTGTGAGAACCTCGCAGATTCGAAAGAGAAATGTCAAACTCTGTCTTGTACAAACATTCCATGCCTGAAACGGGGGGGTGAGGTTTCGATCGGTGTAGGATGAGGAGGCGGAGGAGGAGGTGCCGCAATCTCACGTGGGCGGTGGGGGAGGAGGGGGGTTGGCATCGTTTCTCGGCAGTAAGGAGGGAGGGCGGTCGGTGTGGCGGACGTACGGAGATGTTGATATTCATGATCGTGTGTAGAAGTAAGTGCGTGCCATGCTACGAAGTTACAGCAGCCATTTACAAAGTCGTGTACCCGCCACCACTGTAAGAATGATGCTCTCTCTCCCGATTATGTGGTGGCTAGAGCTCTCCCATGGAAGTTTTGACTGTTGATTTTTGTAAGCAAATACTTACCGTATCAACAGGAGTGGTGGTGCAGATTGTAACGTTATAATGATGCTTTGATGACGTGCCATCGCGGGACTTTTTCACGGTGCGCTGTTGATCTGGACGAATTCTAGAACGTTTGGGAATCGTGAGCTGTCATTTGGGCCCAGCAGAGATGCCAACCACTACCATTTATCCGTATTTTATACGAATTTCTATTCCTTTTGCACCACTACGATTGATACTACTCCTTTTTTTTCAATTATTGTCATTTTTTGTCAATTTATTGTCATTTTGTCAAATGCAGGAAATTTCATCTCAGAATCAAAAATTTTTCCGGGGGGCATGCCGGACCCCCCTAGCAAACTCGGGTCACTACGTG
>NW_014578662.1:50216-56179 GCF_000485595.1 Priapulus caudatus
CCGAAACTTTTTCATCCATCGAGGCACAAAATGTCAATTTACGCCTATAATACACGTGCACGCGTGCGTGCAACCATACCCGCGTGTGCGCGCCCTGTCGCGTGTATGTGTGTATGTTTGTGTGACTGTAAAAACGCGTATTATAGCCGTATATCCACATTTTATGCTTTGGGGGGGTGAAAAAGTTCAAGTCGAAACACAGCCAGTTGGCTCGTGAAAATTGTTCATGCTTGACTAGTCGTGGGCGATATTATTTAGAGGAGGGGGGAGGAAAAAACTGAGGGGCACCATCATGATTGAGAAAATGCTATGTTGAATTTTGACATCGGGGCGTCATCTAGTGTGAAAAATAATTATAAAGCGCATATATGGAATAACCCAGATGGATATATTGCGAACGCGACAATTTGCCCCCCTTTCAAATGGTATCGCCCACAACCAGTCAAGCATGGAAAATCTTTGGCAGCAAAATGACCGGATTTCAGCCGAAACTTTTTCATCCATCGAGGCACAAAATGTCAGTTTACGCCTATAATACACGTGCACGCGTGCGTGCGACCATACCCGCGTGTGCGCGCCCGGTCGCGTGTATGTATGTGTGCTTGTGTCACTGTAAAAACGCGTATTATAGCCGTTAATCCACTTTTTGTGCAATGGGGGGGTGAAAAAGTTCATGTCGAAACACAGCCATCTGGCTCGTGAACATTTTTCATGCTTGACTGGTCGTGGGCGATACAATTTGGAGGAGGGGGGAGGAAACGACTGAGGGGAAGGGAGAGAGAGCTGCGCGTGCGTGCGTGCGGTGGGTGTGTGCGCGCAGGTGTGTGGGTGCGTGCGAGCATGTGCATTTTTGTCTGCGCGTGTGTGTATTTAACCGATAAGAGGCAGAAGGAAAGAGGAAAGAAAAGAGAGAGGGGTTAAGGTAGGGAGGAATGCAGAGGGAGATGCGTACACGCACGCACGCATGACAAGGGGGGTATACAACGCAATTGGGTAGCTAACGCCGGCGCCCACAATATAAAAAAACGACATGTCTTTATACACGTTTTACTTTTAATACGTTTGCCTTTACACAAGTTGTATAAGAAAAGCAAAAATCGAAGAGGGATTCGAACCCCGATTTTAATAGATTGCAGTTTAGCGTTCTAACCACTGTACTAACAACACATACGAATAGAGTAAGGTCGTTTAACATAAATGAATACGTCATTACGTACATCACTTCCTTACTCCCCTCTCGCTGATGGTATCGCCCAGAACCAGTCAAGCATGGAAAAACTTTGGCAGCAAAATGACCGTATTTCAGCCGAAACTTTTTCATCCATCGAGGCACAAAATGTCAATTTACGCCTATAATACACGTGCACGCGTGCGTGCAACCATACCCGCGTGTGCGCGCCCGGTCGCCTGCATGTATGTGTGCTTGTGTGACTGTAAAAACGCGTATTATAGCTGTATATCCACATTTTATGCTTTGGGGGGGTGAAAAAGTTCAAGTCGAAACACAGCCAGTTGGCTCGTGAAAATTTTTCATGCTTGACTAGTCGTGGGCGATATTATTTGGAGGAGGGGGGAGGAAAAAACTGAGGGGCACCATCATGATTGAGAAAATGCTATGTTGAATTTTGACATCGGGGCGCCATCTAGTGTGAAAAATAATTATAAAGCGCATATATGGAATAACCCAGATGGATATATTACGAACGCGACAATTTGCCCCCCTTTCAAATGGTATCGCCCACAACCATTCAAGCATGGAAAATCTTTGGCAGGAAAATGACCGGATTTCAACCGAAACTTTTTCATCCATCGAGGCACAAAATGTAAATTTACGCCTATAATACACGCGCACGCGTGCGTGCGACCATACCCGCGTGTGCGCGCCCGGTCGCGTGTATGTATGTGTGTTTGTGTGACTGTAAAAACGCGTATTATAGCCGTTAATCCACTTTTTGTGCAATGGGGGGGTGAAAAAGTTTATGTCGAAACGCAGCCATCTGGCTCGTGAAAATTTTTCATGCTTGACTGGTCGTGGGCGATAGAATTTGGAGGAGGGGGGAGGAAAAGACTGAGGGGAAGGGAGAGAGAGCTGCGCGTGCGTGCGTGCGGTGGGTGTGTGCGCGCAGGTGTGTGGGTGCTTGCGAGCGTGTGCATTTTTGTCTGCGCGTGTGTATATTTAACCAGGACCGATAAGAGGCAGAAGGAAAGAGGAGAGAAAAGAGAGAGGGGTTAAGGCAGGGAGGAATGCAGAGGGAGATGCGTACACGCACGCACGCATACGGCCACTCTCTCTCTGCGCAATTTTTCTCTATTTCTCGGGCGCTTATATATAATATACTCTTCTCTCCTCCGTTTTTCCTCTTCGCTCACTCCCGCTCTATCGCATGATAAGCCTTACGACAACGATAGCACGGTAAACCTTAACCAGGCAAATGGCCGTATTGAGCTAAAACATTTCTACCCCCTCCAAAGCGCCCTAATAACTGCACAATAAAACCAAAGACACAAACAAACTTTATTTACCACCGACTTAATTTTTCCTTTCTTTGTAAGTGTATAGTACAAGCACTCAGATATATAATTGCAGGAGTAGATAATAGGTAGGCAGGGTAGATAGGATAGTATTATCTACTCTGATAATTGTATACGCTGACGAGATGCGGATTGTAAATGGAGACAGAATGAGAGCAGCCCACCTTCTATCCACCGTCCTTCGACTACACGTCAAACACGCACATGCAAACGTAAAGCTTGTTTAATTAACATGCCCTTACAGAGTATGTACAATAATGAATACCTATGTTGTCAAGTGGTTCTACACTTATTCTTAGCTTTATGAATGTAAGCAGGCTTACATATGTGAGTTCATGATTTCAAAAAAACTTTCCTTGTTGAAAAAATAATAGAATTTAACGTGAGCATAACAACTGACAAGGCAAGACAACTAAATCAAACCTCATCGATGCGATGCTGTCTTAATGCTGTCGCAATATACAACAACCTGTCCTTCCAATTATCTTTGCGTTATACATGCCATGACTTACACAAAACTTTAACTGAAGTCCCGAGAAGTGATAATTGTCAACTGTCACCAGTTGCAAAGCTGCACCGATCGCATATCAAGAATAAGCAATACACTGAGAACAGTGCTAAATTCTATTGCTACAACAAACAAACAACATATGCTTTGTTGAAGTAACAGCGAAAAGCAGAGAGCACAGCAAGAGATGGATAACGTTAGGTTAGATGAATAAACAATTACATTAAATGAGGACGACATCGAGTCATGAATAACTCGAATTTCTCATTATTTTGCACATGGAAGATGCATGGCGTTACAACAATATTTAATACATTTCATTACCATGCAAAATTCAAGCATCACGCTAAACTGTAAGACAAAATTAACATTGCTGTAACATTTATGTACAATTGTACATGTAAACAAACATTGCATACATTAACTAATGTAAGCATTTTATGCTAGCAAAAAACAACAAAAAGACACACATTCCGCCTCCCAAACAGTCACACACACGCACCGGTTATGTTGATCGAGTTACTTGTTCGTGATCACCAGGATCACGCTTCAGTCATATAGCCTGCACCGACACCTACTGCTGCCTGCGATGTAAGGGTCCTACTCCCTGTACCACCGACCTGGAGAGGCCAGGGCTCCACGAGAGTAGGGATCATGGCATAACGGACTTCATTAGCTGGGATTCCTGTGTGCATACTATGCGTGCGTTCGTACATTGCGCAGTAGCGTGCGTGCATGTGTGCGTAATGATAGTACTGTTACGCATTCCGGTATAATATGCCATGCTTATACAAGTAATCATTGCATGTCTTCTAATTGTAGATGCTGCGTCGAATAGTCAGGGCTTTTACACATAATTGCAATCGGCTCGAGCTGAGAATGCACATGTATCACAAAAGACATCTGCGTACTTGGATGTAATATGGTATAAATATATCGATTATAATACCTATTTGGTTAAATTCTAATTTATACTAATTCAGTGTTACCACATAGAGGGAACTATTGATGCGCATCCGCGATTTCATGCTCTGCCTCGAGCGTGGCATTCGCATGCAGACTTCGTCCAGCTCGTCCCCGTCGCCGCCGCTGCAGAGTCGGGTCGCCATGGCGCGTACATGGGTGCCGCCGACGTCGGTCGCGGGGCATCCACGTCGCTCCGTCTTCTCGCTGCTGCTGATACTGCCGTCGCGCCGCTCCCAGGTGGCGCTGCTGCCGTGACGCGAGGTCTGCTCTTCGTCGCCACGCCAGCTCGGAAGCCATGATGAAGCCGCAACTGCACCGCTACTGGCAATTGCTCTACATATCGGCAGGACCTCGAAGCGCCGACGCGCCGCCCGACACAGAAACGCGAAGAAGACCGAGCGAATATAAATATCAAATTTATAATCGACACTTTTTTCAATCACGTGAATAGAATACCTATTGCTCGCCAATCATGGGATAATTTGTTCATTCAGCGGTGCTAAAGGCATTTTGCAAGTAATTTTGTTATCGAATCATAAAACACATTCCATTAAACATGTGAACACGTCAGTACGTAAACTAACCTAACGACGACACTCGAATTTGCACAAGTTTCCCCATTGGGCTGTAACGACACTTGACAACAATACAATTTACGACAGAAATGCCAATTTTCATATGGTTGGGGCCTAATAATATTTTTTCAGCATACACCTAGTATTCTTGAACACAAACTGCCTGCGTATTAGCGGCTAGGCGAACAGCAATTTCCTCGCAGAATTGCAACCCGAGTAAACGATGAAATTTCCGAAACGTAACATTTTCCGCACAACTGCACACAGCGCCAAGTTCCCTGCTCACAGGGTTTGCAAATTGCACATTTAATGCTTGCCGATCAAAGAAGTATTATTTTCGCACCACTGCCTTTTAATCATTATATAAAAATTACTTACGTTATGGCAAAAGCATTAATATCAGATTAGTTCTGTCTGGTACAGACCAGCTTGATGTAGGAATAAGGTGATGAAGATCAGCTGAACACAACTCCCGGCAGTGTCGGCCAGAATAATACAACTTGCAAATGGACTATTGTGTCCCACCCTTCACCGTCACTGATGTTTAGCAAAGAAACATAACATGTTTTATTTTCAAGCGATTGAGGATATCCTTTACAGATATCCAAGTACATTTTGGTATTATTACTTGCCTTTCGGCTACCATTTGCTGCAAAGCAACACAAGTCAAAGCGTGCAGTATTTGGAAATTTGTCGCGGCGAAACTATTGTCATCTTTCGATCGGATTTCCACTTTTCTGGCAACAAGAGTCGCTTGCCTGTGTGCTTGCTCTCACGCAGATCTCTCCCAACATCGGTATGTAAATCTCGGAATGACCTCGCCATGTCGTAGTGCTGTTAGATGCTGCTGTCTTTTATTCTTCTTTCTTGGAGTTTCGAGGCGGCCCTGAACCGCTTGGCAGTTCATGCGTGAATAAAAAGAATCACGATAGAGGGTTGAGTTTAGCTCTAGCGCTCACTCTCATTCCCCTCAAGCACCGCTCCTCTCTCTCGCCGCTGTCTCTCGATCTCTCTCTCCTCTCGTCTCTCTCTGCTCTCTCTCTCGTCATCCTCTCTGCTCTCTCATCAGTTCATCTCTCCTCTCTCCTCTTCATCGTCTCTCTCTCTCTCCTCTCTCCTCTCTCTCTTCTCTCTCCTCTCCTCGTCTCTCTCTCTTCTCTCTCCGTCTCTCTCTCTCTCTCTCTCTCTCTCTCTCTTGCTCTCTCTCTCATCGTCTCTCTCTCTCTCTCTCTCGTCATCTCTCTCTCACCTCCTCTCTCTCTCGTCTCTCTCTCTCTCGTCCTCGCCATCCTCTCTCTCTCCTCCGCTCTCTCGTCATCCGTCTCTCATCAACTCCGAGTGTCTCCCTCCTCCGCGTCTGCTTCTCTCTCCTCATCTCTCTC
>NW_014578662.1:56204-59455 GCF_000485595.1 Priapulus caudatus
CACAGATTTTTTTCTCTTATTTTCTCGGGTCTCGGGCGCTATATAAAGTTATATATATTATATATATAATATTATATATAGTAGTCTATATCTTCTCTCTCCGGTTTCTCACTCTTTCCTCACTCCTTACTCCACTCTATCTGATGGAATATTGTCTTACGATCAGTGATGAGCACGGTGACGTAATGCAGGGCAAATGTCCGTATTGAGCTAAAACATATTTACCTCCCCAAGCACCCTATAGATAACTGCAATCAAACCAAAGACCAACAGAGCTTTTATTTTACCACCGCAACTTGTTTTTTTCGCTTTCTTTGAAGTGTATATATTACATACAATGCAGCTCAGATACATAATTGTACACGCCTGACGAGATTGTAAAATGAGACAAGAATGAGAGAGCCAGCCCAACCGGTTCTATCGCATCGCGTCTTCGACTACACGTACAAACACGCATCAAATGCCAAAAGTAATTGTTTTAACCCACATGCCTACAGATGAGTGTACATATTTCACTGTATAAATGTATATAATATATACTATATTATATTCTTAGCGTTCTTATTAATGTGAGTTTATGAATGGCGAACACATTTTCCTTGTTGATAAAATCATAGAATTAACGTGAGCATAACAACTGACAAGGCAAACCTCTGAATAACTGCTGACAGAAAATAAGGCGCAATACAACTAAAATCAAAACTTCATCGATGAAATACTGTCTTATTAATGCCGCCTTAATATACAACAACCTGTCCTTCCAATATTTATGACAATACACAAGCACACTGAAAAATTCACGTTATACTGCAGCTTTTAAAGACGAACGAATTCAGTCATTCAGTTACAAATACCATGACTTACACACAAAACTCAAACTGAAGTCCTGAGTCAAGAAAGTGATAATTGTCAACTGTCACCAGTTGCAAAGCTGCACCGATCGTATTTCAAGAAATAAACAAATACACTGAGAATACGTACTAAATTTGATTGCTATTGCAAGCAAACAACAGATACTTTGCAGAAGTTACAGCACAAAAGCAGAGTGCATGGGAGAGATTGATATAACCTTAGGTTAGACATAGAAATAGTCACATTAAAATGAAGACGACATCGCCAATGAAAGTCATGAATGACTCAAATTTCTCTTTTACTTGCGCACGAAAGATGCATGCGTTACAAATAAATAATAATAATAACGATACGGAGATAAAACTCCCAGTTCTGTTCATGATTACGTCACATCTCATCGCCCTTATCCTTTATGCCATTTACACAGTCTTGTAAACTATACAGCACAAACTCCTGGTGCCTTTTAACATGGAAAACACACCTCTGCCCAGTACACTTGTCACAAGCATCTTTGTCACAATATGAACTTGTTATAATCGGGCGTATACCCACCCGATCTGGGCGTATACCATGCATGCATCTAACTGAATAATAGGTAGTTCTCGTGCATGCATTTCCCCCTTTAAAAAAGCAGTTGCAGTTGGATTTTTAAAATTAACTACATAATTTCCCCGTGGAAAACTCGCAGATATCCCACGAGCTCACCTCTCTCGAAACGGCAGCCCACCTTCACTAAACACTTCCCTACATAAGCACACGTACGCATAGTAAGAATCGTGGATGTCCACTCCCTCGCAATACAATTACATAATATACACGCTCGCATCACAACACCACACACGAGCTTAAAATGCAGCGAAACAAAAATGTAAAAAATAAACGAAAGAAAAACGACAAAAGAAAACGAAACGGACAATCACAATGCTAATGTCCCATTCGTGTTCTCCTCTTCAAAACGGACAAAATCGATGAAATAATTAAAATACTCTGTGTGCGTCCACCGCGTTAAGACTGGGCGTGCTTGCGTCGCATCCACCCTCGACTCTCCACCGACCGTCGCGATGTGCCGACGACGAGCAACCGAAGGAAACACAAGAACAGCCGTTTCACCTGCCGTCGCGGTAGCGTCGGTCGCCGCTATGACTCAGTCCCCGTGATGCTTTAGTTCTGCGTAGGAAGTCGTCAACCAATCTCTCAAACTGCAAGCGAACCAAAGACATGCGGTCGTTAGAGATAGG
This sequence comes from Priapulus caudatus, assembly GCF_000485595.1. Lineage (NCBI taxonomy): Eukaryota > Metazoa > Priapulida > Priapulimorpha > Priapulimorphida > Priapulidae > Priapulus > Priapulus caudatus. The sequence continues at coordinate 58,295 of NW_014578662.1, forward strand.
GGTGCGGCGACACGGGTAGCTCACAATACAATAACGATACAGCCTTCACGATATGATCCGTATCAGGTAAAGAGGAAGGAAAGGTGAGAGGCGCACACGCACGCGCAATTGCACGCGGATACAAACTCGATCCTGAACAGCCAATTAGCCATAAATATTAGAATTCACTTTTAACTGCCGTTAGGTGACGCCACGAATCCAATACTGCTCGGCTGGATATGTTACTACTCGGCTCTATATCATAGACACATACATACAAACACGTTGTATCTCTATTATGTACTCTTGATATATATCTCTATGATTGTATCAGGAGTGATTAATACTATTATTATTCACTCTTGATTATATGCAGTAAGTACATCGGTGAGCAACCAGCTGGCCAAGGTTAATTGATCTTATTGATTGTTGATTAACTATTGATTGATTACGGAGATGACCACCTCTCCGTAGATGAGATGTTGCTACGTGTGTCTCGCTCTCACGGTGCATGTGTGCAATCCTAAATGTTAATCCTTCCTTAAAAATTAATAGCATTCAGCTAATATTATATGCGGCACGTCATTATACTATACGCATCGTTTTTAGAACGTTCTATATTTTCAATCGAGTCCTACGTCAGTGTATGCCATAAATTACACGCAGTTTTATATATATGTCGAAGGTAGCTAGTCAATCAATACCACCACACTATTAGAGCGCAATCAAATGCAAACAAAAAAAGCCAAGTAGACGCATTTTAGTGTCTTCTAGTCGTACTTATGGTAAATCCGACCAGAGTGATCAACCACGCTGCAAATGACAGACTTTGAGGCAGCCCACCCCCCTTATGTTCTATGCAACATGTAATGCGTTACACATAAATGCCATCATATAGACACCGGTGGTTATTGCTGGCTTGCATCTCTGCACATGGCCGTACATGGCGGGGGGGGGGCACTTGCCCCCCACAGAAATGACCCCGGCGGGGTCATAACAATGTTTCCAGTGGTAGCTCGCTGTGGTCTAAGTCTTCTTTCTTCTACTGCCCCCCCCACTGAAAATTTCCTGTGTATACGGCCTTGTCTCTGCAGTAGAAGAAGTTATTTTGTGGTTGTGTGGAGAGGAGATGCGAATGGGTTCTATCAAGAGTAGATAATAACACACTGTGTTATTATCTAC
>NW_014578662.1:60895-62083 GCF_000485595.1 Priapulus caudatus
CCCAGATCCCAGACAATTTTAGAGGGAACAGAAGTCCATCGGGACGTGGGAAAGACCCCGAATCACCGAAAATTTATCTGACATTTCCCAGTTCCCAATCCCGCGTCCCGAAAATACCCGTTCCCCCCTCTATAGACCATAGCACGGGTGCTAGGACATAGGTGGCAAGCACGTGGTTCAACCGTGCATATGTGTACAAGAACGTTTGAATAATAAAATGATGATAAATAAACACGAAATGTATTTACTACCGAAGACTTAATGTTTCTCTACTCTCTTTCGCCTAATATATATAGTAATTACTTTCTGTAAATACATTTCGTGTTTATTTACCATCATTTTATTAGTGAAACGTTCCAAGTGCCTGTGTGCGTGCGCGTGCGTGCGCGCATCCGTAGATTTATATAATAGCTCTCTTGAAGCGAACGCAAGCAGAAATAAGTTCCGTAGAAACAGTAACACAAGTACCCCTAATAGCAAATGATCGAGAAAACGCTCAATTATATACAGTTCCATCTTAGAAGTTAACTAGAAATTTCAAAAACTTTTTGCGAACAGACTAGTTCGTTTTTCTCGTTAGCGATCTTCCGTTCAGCGTCTGCACGCGCGTTCGTCTGGCCGGGAAGCTTCGCGTGTCGTTGCTAGGCAACCGATCATCGGTTTCGTTACATGGACGTTTGAACGTTGTTCGATGTTTCATTTAAAAAATTCGCGAGTTTGGAAATAGATTTGTGCGCGACGGCGCAAGGCGAAAAATACACACGTACACAGACAGAAGCATAAAAAAACGTACGTACACTGACAGCAAGTAAACAAAAACTGCAGCGGCGGTGTATATAGGCGCAGCGTCGTCTGTGCCACCGTGTAGCGACGTTTTACGTGTTGTTATGATAGTAGCGGGGGCAGCGACGGTGTCTAGTGACGTGGGGGAAAATATGGGGAGGGAAGGGTCCGTGGGTGGCGTGATATCAGTAGCCACCGGCACTTCCAGGAGCGTTTCAATAAAATATAATGCTAAATAAATACGAAATCTATTTACTACCAAAGTCTGTTTCTCTACTCTCTTTCGCCTATTATTGCCGACAATATATAGGGTGACTGCTCGCTAGTCCGACGGCCTAATAGTCCGAAAGCCCACTAGTCCGAAACCTCACTAGTCCGAAAGCCCACTAGTCCGAAAACCCACAG
>NW_014578662.1:70695-73195 GCF_000485595.1 Priapulus caudatus
CTACACACACACACACACGCGCGCGCGCGGACACGAACGAACGCACGCACGCACGCGCGGACACGAACGAACGCACGCACGCGCGGACACGAACGCACGCACGGATGCACGCACGTCGTCATCGTCGTCGTCGTCGTCGTCGTCGCCATAATCATCATCATCATCATCATCATCATCATCATCATCACCATCATCATCATCATAGCCAACGCCATTACGAAATGACTGTTTTCACCCTAACATCAGACACATGCTGTGTATTCCACTTAACCAACACAGTTGATGTATATTTACACTCAACCATTTAGCCCTGTAAATAAACAGTAACTAAGTCTTTACATCAACGACCCTTGCTATAGTTAGGCGAGATTTTTTTATGTTGGTGGTTTACAGATCCGCCGACCCGAATTTTCAAGAAAAAACGAAGAAAGATATAAATTGAAAATCTGTGTTTTTTTATTCCCGCCGACCTTTTCTCTGAGAAATATGAATAAAAAAAATGTAAATGTAAAAAATAAAAACATTTTATAAACAAACAGTTTATAATAAACGTAAAAATAATTACAAGTTGAGTTTTGTTTTCATTTAGTTTTCTTAAAATACTTTAATATCATCAGGAGGCTATCAATATCTATGTATTGATAGACTCCTGATATCATGTATAACAGTATCACTGTATTTTGACTTGTTTGAGCTGACAAAACGACTTTTTTTTACCCTACCGAGTCAACAACAACAACAAAAATTCTGTAAACCAACAAAAAAAAGAAGGTGGCCTTAGTGTATTCCCTCATTCTGCATATTGCATGCTAACCCCTTACTACAACTATCTTTGCTATTTCGTTAACCTTCCCTTTAAATTTCCCAGGTTTTAAACTCGTACATATACAACTACCTTTATTTTTTATTTCGCGGAGTTTCCCTTCCAGTATCTTTGGTTTTTAAAACCGCGTACTTACGATTACCTTTGCTATTACGTGAACTTTAATATAATATCCCTTCAAATATCCCTTGTTATAACCACGTACTCATATACCGACCGTTCCTACTTTGCCTACTTTAACATTAGACATTCACGGTGTTATAATCACGCATGATACTTACAACTGCCATTATTGCTTCTGTTCGCAGGACCTATCGCCCCTCCCCTGCCCAGGGAGGCGAGCACTGCCCTCTCACCATCACTACCACTACCACTATCAGCAGCAGCTACAGAGATGTCGTCGCCCGGACCTCCAGCCGTGCTTAGCTACACCCGCCACGTCTCGTCTGACCACCTCAACAACCACCAGCAGCAGCAGCAGCAGCAGGCGCGCACCAACCCACGGTGCAAGCTCACGCGATACTCGCAGACCGACTTCGACGATCGTCTTCACGCCGCGCCCGACAACGCGCAGCGCAGCCTCTCCCGAGAGAAAGCCGCAAAGAAGACCGAGCGGGCGTCGCTGCGGATCGACCCCAGTGCCGTGACCCTTGACCTCGGTGAGGTCACGCCGCGCGGAGACAGGCCCGAGCGCTCGCCGCTGCGCATCGACCCGAGTGTCGTGACCCTTGACCTCGACGCCGCCGCACCGCACGAGAACGCGGGAGCAAACTCCGGGAGACGCGAGCGGGCGTCGCTCCGCATCGACCCGAGCGCCGTGAACCTTGACCTCGGCGAGGTCACGCCGCGGGACGGAAAACCCGAGCGCTCGCCGCTCCGGATCGACCCGCGCTCCGTGAACCTCGACCTCGCCGACGGTGGCGCCACCTTGCCGCGGTCGCAGGTCGCCACGATGAGCGAGCGGGAGACTGCGAAGAAGGGAGGCGAGGGAGGCGAGGGAGAGGGAAAGGACCCGGAGTCGTTCTCGACGGAGAAGGAGACGCAGAACGAGAGCGAGAACGTCGCTAAGTTCCGCGACGCCGACACGGGCAGAAACCGCAAGGCGACGACGACGAAGTTTGCGCGCGAGAACGAGCGAACGCGGGTCAAGGGCGACGGCAGCGACCCGGCGCTCAAAGAACGCTTCGAGCGGCGGCCGGCAGGGGGCGCCGCGGTCGAGGCGAGCGACTGGTTCCGGGAGATGATGCGCGAGAGCGAGGCGCGGTTCTCGACGTTCCGGCGCGAGAACGAAGAGAGGTTCGCGCGCAAGGAGGAGTTGTTCTCGACGTTCTGGGACGAACGCGCGTCAAAGTTCCGCGAGATGATGGATGATACGAGCTGGGGCATGAAGAACGGCGCCGCGCCGGCGACCTCTGGCGGCGTTCCCGGCAGCGCGAGCAGCAGCAGCGTCGGCGGCGAGGGGGCGCCACCGAGGCCCGAGTCGGCGCAGAGCGACGCGCGGTCGGAGCGCTCGCAGACGAAGTCGGAAAAGTCGGAGAAATCGGAGAAATCGGAGAAATCCGGGAAGTCGGAGAAATCCGAAAAGTCCGAGGAATCCGAGAAGAGGGAGGAGAGTTCAGAGACGAAGCGCACGGAGAAGAAGAGCGAGACCTCCTCTTCCTCTTCCCAGCAGCAGCA
>NW_014578663.1:0-528 GCF_000485595.1 Priapulus caudatus
AGAGAGAGGGGGGGAGAGAGAGCGAGAAAGAGAGAGAGAGAGAGAGAGAGAGAGAGAGAGAGAGAGAGAGAGAGAGAGAGCGCGCGAGCGAGCAGCCTTTTTATCCAGTCAAGCCACGCAAACGCGTACGTGCGTAGCGCATGTGCGTATATCAGATGTAGATAATAGGGGATCCTTATATCCTTCTCTATTATCTACTTCTGACGTATACGCACTGCGGCTTGGCTTTGACTGCGAATAAAAGCGCTACTTCTCAATCTGCTTCGACTACTACTGCCCCCAGCTGGATATTGCGTGTGCTACTCAATAAGTGCGTGTGCTAGCAAGCTGAGAACGACATATACTGCGCGTATCTTTATGTGTGAAGCCTCCAGGCTTGATAACGCCGGGAGAGGGCTGCGAAGAAGGGAGAGGAGGAGGAGGGGTTGAGGGAGGAAGATGAAGAAGAGGAGGACAAGGAGGAAGAGTAGGAGGAGGAGGAGTAGGCGGAGGAGACGGAGGACGAGTAGGAGGAAGAGGAAAAAGAAG
>NW_014578663.1:2805-5437 GCF_000485595.1 Priapulus caudatus
AGAGAGAGAGAGAGAGAGCGAGCACACATGCACAGCGAACGCATACATCAACATCACACTCTCTTACATACAATCTCAGCTTACCATACACGGTACATCATCACGTCATACGACAATGTCAACGATCTTTTTAATACAAAACCGACAAAACCTGCAATTACGCCCGCCGCAATCTCGCAAAGCTACGCACCTGTGACTGCCGCCGCCGCCGCCGCCGCGCTCTCCCTAGTCTCCTCCTCCCCGCTTCTCCCTCCTCCTCCTCCCCGACTCTCCCTCCTCACCCCCGGCTCTCCCCCGCCCTCCTCCCCTCTTTTACAAAACATACAATCACGCCCGCCGCACGATCACATGAATCTATGTACCTTCGACCGCGGCAGCCGCGCTCTCCCTCGTCTCCTCCTTCACCATCTCCTCCTAATTTCCCCGCTGCTCTCCCCGCCTCTCGCGTCTCCCTATTCTATCACAACCTACAATCACACCCCGCCGCACGATCTCGCGAATCTACCACCTCGACCGCCGCCCCTATCGGCGCTTTCTCTGTCCGGACGCTTCACCATGCTCTCCTCTCTCGCGCCTACTCCCCCCGCCCTCCCTCTCCCGTCGAGGGGAGTGAGGGCATGGGCGGCTGCCGAGGCCAGCGAGTCGGCCGGGTGGCGTCTGGACAGAGCGCTTGAGACGCGTCGGCGAGTACTGGCCGCCGCGGTGCACCGTCCTTCTTTCGCGATGTTCCCCGCAGGTAGACGGCTCCAGCGGAGGTCGAGATGCTTGAAGTCGCTTCACGGATCGCCGCGGCGACGCCTCGCTCGCCCCGGCGCCGCGGCCGCTTCCCTGCGTCCGTCCGCGGCGCCCGCACGTCCCCGAAGAGCACCCGAGTTGTCGGCGGCGCATGGATACGATCTGCGAGCAGCGCATGCGCGCGTCCCCCGTCGAGGCGCCGTCACCGGCGCCGCCGCGCTGCCACCTCGCCGTGACGCGCGCACTCACTGCACTTCGCCGACGGCAACCTTGTTGGCCGAACTGCGATCGCCGACAGCGCGGCGAATCGCAATCGACGGGCGCGCCGACGCTGCCCTCTCATGTCTGCGGCCGGCGCCGGCGGCCGACGACGGCCGCCTTGCCGCGGCCGGCAAGTCCCCGCCTGCCGCCGCGCCGCCAGCGGGCCGCCTGCAGTTCGCGTGCGGTCGTGCTCCGAGATGTCCCAGAGCACGAGTGCTGGGCCGTTGATGCACCCGCCGACGACGAGTTCGGTCGCCGCCGGTTGAAGCTGAAGCAGAAATGTGTCGTCGGCGCTTCGAGCATCAGCTGCCGGGTGATGGGGTCATGCGAAGCTTCCAGACTACACATCCGACGCTTCATGCATGATGCGAGCGCGGCGCGACGCCCTGGTCGAACACGCGCGCTTCGGCCACGAGACGGGCGATCACGCGAGCGCGGTGTGCGCGTTCCCGAAATCGCGTCGTTGGCCCAGTCTAACGCACGTTGACGACTTGTCCTTCGCTGCGGGCGGAGTGAGATTCGTGATAGAGAGAGATGGAAGGAGGAGGGGCAGAGGGAGACGAGAGAGAGAGAGAGAGAGAGAGAGACAGAGACTAGAGACAGAGCACAGAGACAGAGACAGAGACAGAGACAGAGCAGAGATCAGAGACAAGAGACAGCGACAGAGACAGAGACAGAGACAGAGACAGACGACAGAGACAGGAGACATTGAGACAGGAAGACAGAGACAGGAGAGAGAGAGAAGATGAGAGAGAGAGAGAGAGAGAGAGAGAGAGAGAGAGCGAGTAGAGAAAGAGATCGAGACAGAGAGAGAGAGAGACAGACAGACAGAGCGCGAGCGCTTCGCTATGTCAGGTTAGTAACAAGATAGTCTAAGTCACGAAGTAGTTTTCGCATTATTGGCTTTACGGTTAGTAGCAACAGCAGTCAGTGTTACATTGGGGTTTCGGCGTTATTTTTATTTAGTGCTACGTGCGGTTAGTGGCAAGAGCAATTTTACGTTGTATTTTTCTTCTCGGTGTTACGTTATTTTGCGATGCATGCAGGAGTTCTTAGCAATGGTTTACACAACTGGTCAGAACAAAAGACGTGTGCGCGGGTAGGGCAAGGAGTATCGAGATGAATTTTCACTTTTTTGCATTATTTTGCATTATATAAATTTATGCATGCATACGTTCAGCTGTTAGCGATGGTTATGGCACGAGCGAGAGAGGAGGTACCTGAAGAGAAGGTCGGTGAAGGACTGGTATTCCTTAAGGTGGTTGTCGACCTTCCCCCCGAATCTGCCGTCGTCCTCTCCCAGGTTGCTCCAATCGTCCGTGAAGACGTCGATCATCTCGTTCTGCTGCAACGCCAACTCCAGCCTGCGTGAATATAGCGGCGCTGTTGTCTACACTGCTGGCACCCCCTACTGAATCGAGCACGTAAGGAGCTGTTGTTTATACTGCCGGCACCCCCTCTGTATCGAGTAGGTAAGTGGTTGTTATTTATATAATATATATACATACATGTATATATATATATATATACTAAACCTCACTACACCCTGTACCTGTAACGATCTGTAGAACAGTATAGATGCAATTGTATACATTCTCTATAGGAACGACAGACAGCGCACAAATGAAGCGTCTAC
>NW_014578663.1:9305-10038 GCF_000485595.1 Priapulus caudatus
CTAAAATAAAGACAACTATATATATATATATATATCAAGCTCTTGATATATATATATATATATATAACAGTAAAAAACGTTACATTGACTCTACCACGACACTTCGGTGCATTTCGCGTACGAGTAGAAATTAATTATAATGAATATTGAGCGGTTATTTTCTTTCCGTGGATTTCGTCATCATGAATTCAGTTGCAAGCAGCAGCTTTGTGATTTCGCTCGATGAAATAATAACGTATAGGAGCGCAGCTGTGCAATCAAAGCACGCCGCATACACTATAGACATTCCCAATCCCACCATTACTGAACTTTCGCTTGTTTGTATACCGAGTTATAACGGGTCTATATCCCGCAAGAAAGCTGTCGCGAAGCCAAGCCCACCAGAACAAGCTGGTTTCATGCGCACCCCTTCGCAGATAGCAGCCCTGTGCAGTATCCCCTCCCAGCTCTCACCTTTTCCTCTTTATTCCTTCAGTTCGGAAAAATTCCCTAGCTGCATTACGATACGGAGACGTACACGTACGAAATAGCGCGTAGGTGCGGCCGGTAAGCTAACTAATCGATCGATAATTAATATCAATCATGCGTGCTAGTGTAGCTTTGCTAGGGGGTCACCCCTTATGCGACATAATATTATGATTGCGTTTTGTAACTATAGATACAGAATACAGATATAGCTGTCTTTTCGCTATTCTCTCTGTCTTTTGCTCTCTCTCTCTCTCTCTCTCTCTCT
>NW_014578663.1:15149-16501 GCF_000485595.1 Priapulus caudatus
TCTCTCTCTCTCTCTCTCTCTCTCTCTCTCTCCTTCTCTTTCTCGCTATCTCTCTCTCACACACGCTCTCCCTCACTTTCTTTCTCCCCCCTTCTCTCTCTTTCTCTCTGCCTCCCTCCCCCTCTCTCCCTCTCTATCTCGCACACACTCTCTCGCTCGCTCTCTCTACATCTACTTATATACGTGCGCGCATATATTGTTGCTCTAACGCACACTTCACGACGCAAACTCGCAGTCACTATTAGCGCACCACTAGCCGACCCCATTCACCTACTCTAGCCTCCCCTAGTGCCACGCAAGTTCCATCCCTCCCTCGCTTCAACCGATTTCACGCGAGCAAATATATTATATTCTTGGAATAATAATTTCAGCGCCTGTCAGAGTAAATACGTCCTGCATCACCAATAACCGATGACGGATGGAGTTGGCAGGTCCGGCGCGGTCGGGTACGTATACATAATACACAACATAATACAAGACATATACATAAGACATGTACACACAAGACACATGCGATAATACATAATAACACACCTATTATAATATAAGACATGTGTATTATTATATGTGTTGTGTATAGGCTATAATATATTATATTATAGCCTATATATAACACATATAATAATACACATACATACGTAAGACACATACAAGACACATACATAATACGAGCCCGATGTGAAATTGCCCGTATGGCGGGGGAAATCTTAAACATAAGCATCGAGGTGAGAGAAACAACCCATTAGTCGCCTTGTCGCATTTCTTATATATTGTTTCGGTGATTTTTTCCGGGCTTCTAAGACTCTCACACTCACGGCTTATAATCGTCAATACCGCCATTATAATGACAAAGGCCCGAGTTAAAGATTTTGTGAGAAGAAGAAGGAGAAGAAGAAAAAGAAGAAGAGGAAGAAGAAAAAGAAGAAGAAGAAGAAAAAGAAGAAGAAGAAGAAGAAGAAGAAGAAGAAAGAGAAGGAAAGCGAGAAAGAGAGAAAGTGTGTGTGAGAAAGAGAGAGAGAGAGAGAGAGAGAGAGAGAGAGAGAGAGAGAGAGAGAGAGAGAGAGAGAGAGAATGAGAAGAAGAGCCAAATTATAATGATGTCTTTATGAGTAGCGAGAAGAGGAGTTGTACATTTTCTATCTGCACATCGATTATAATAGAGCTATTGTCTGCATAGTTAACATAGCTATTGCATTCATAATTACCACAGCTAGAGGCTTTGTCACACTGCTATTGCCTGCATAGACAATACTTCATCGTAATCGTCATCGTCATCGTCATCGTCATCGTCATCGTCATCGTCGTCGTCATCGTCGTCGTCATCGTCATCGTCATCAGCAGTGACAGAGAAC
>NW_014578663.1:17580-18805 GCF_000485595.1 Priapulus caudatus
ACACACACACACACCACCACACACACACACACACACCACCGACACACCCTACCACACACACACACACACACACACCCACACACACACACACACACACACACACACACACACACACACACACACACACACACTGTCCCCTCGACGCATGCTGCTACCATTGTCATCGAATCTCCGTGAGCTGATTGAGTGGATTCTGCCATCAGCAGTTCTGTCGCTACGAAAATAATCGACGTGGTTTCACATGCACCGACACTGCCACCACGCTGCGTATATGACAGCGATGACAAGGCACCGCCCTGCCGCCCTGCCGCCCTGCCGCCCTGCCGCGCGCCCGCCGCGCGCTGTCTATTTACATACGATATTAGCAGGCTCGGAGCTGCCGTATTACTTTCTCCGACGATATCGTCATCGTCGCTACCCCCGCTGATTGGATAATATGATGCCGTGGTTGACACGCGGTCGTCAGTGTAGGGAGTGGGGGGTGGCAGCGGTGTGGGGTGGAGGTGGCAGCGGTGTGTGTGTGTGGGGGGCAGCGGTGTGGGGTGGGGTGGCAGCGGTGTGGGGTGGAGGTGGCAGNAGCGGTGTGGGGTGGAGGTCGCAGCGGTGTGTGTGTGTTGGGGGGGGCAGCGGTGTGGGGTGGGGGTGGCAGCGGTGTGGGGTGGGGGTGGCAGCGGTGTGGGGTGGAGGTAGGGAAAAACACCTAGCTGCTTATTATCATTATATTCATCTCGTGCTCATCGAGTATTACGACGTGGAATTTAATTATTAACGAGCCATAGGAGGCCATCGGAAAAATTAGCTTGCTTGTAATATGAAGCTGCAAAGGTTTCAGCGAAATAGAGCTAGGCCCGGCTAAACTCCGGCTAAGCTTGCCCGTTCTNTCTCTCTCTCTCTCTCTCTCTCTCTCTCTCTCTCTCTCTCTCTCTTTCTAGAAAGATGGGCATATCTTTGATGTAGGCAGCAGAATTTTACTCTACCTCCAACAGATCCTCAGCGTCCGTGATGATCGTTAGCTTGCAGTTAATTACACGCACGCACGCATGCACGCACGCGCGCATGCACGCACGCGCCGTCTCTTACTCAACAAAGTCGGATTCTCTGAGTTATAGTTAGCCAATCCGCCTCGATGTAAAAAAGAAAGCGGCGCGTCTGTGAGTGTGCCGCTAAGCCGCTCTGATAGCATCAGCCTGAGCGGAGCGGATAGAGAGAGAGAGAAGGAGGGAGA
>NW_014578663.1:19886-21540 GCF_000485595.1 Priapulus caudatus
GAAGGTACGAGGAGAGGAGCGCGGAAGGAGAAAAACGGAGAAGGTACGAGAAAGAGGAGCGCGGAAGGAGAGAAACGGAGAAGGTACGAGAAAGAAGAGCGCGGAAGGAGAGACGCAGAGAAGGTACGAGGAGGTGGAGCAGGAAGGAGAAAAACGGAGAAGGTACGAGGAGAAAAAGCGCGCCGAAAGGAGAGAAACTGAGAAGGTACGAAAAAGCGGATCGCGGCGAGGGAGTAGGGGGGTGACGGGTTTTATTAAAAGCATTATGGCTGTATATTTGTATGAAAAATGACCATCATTACATTATGCTAAATGCATCTTTGAACTCTGACCTGATGTCAAATGTATTCACAGTAGTTAAAAATCGCATATATTCATGGGAGATTATAACTATGAGAGCGAAATAATGGAAGGCGATCAAAGGCGAATATAAGCATCACGTGAATAAATATGCTAGACATTGACTGGAACCCGCTTTTTTCTACCTCTTTTAGAACATGTCTTGCATGAGTGCATGTGTATTTAGGCTTCTTGCATTCACGTATATCGGGTTGGGAAAGGGGGGTTAGAGTACTGGAATGTATTGAGAGAGAGAGAGAGGGGGAGAGAGAGGGGGGGAAGAGGAGAGAAGAGGGGAGAAAGAGGGGGAGAGAGAGAAGAGGCGGAGAAGAGCGGAGCTGAGAGAGAGGGGAGAGAGACTGAAAGGGAGAGCGAGAGATAGAGGGAGGAGAGAGAGAGAGAGAGAGAGAGAGACAGAGCGGGAGAGAGAGGGAGAGAGCGCGAGAGAGAAGTACAGAGATAGGGAAAAAGAAGCGCACACATTACATGTATGTATATTTTTGCATGTAAAGCCAGCATTGATTTTTGACATTATAATAGAACGCAAATGCACGGCTGGTCGTGCCACTTATCATAGCAATAACTATGTTTGCATACGTGTGCCTGAGCGTGCGAGCGCGCGCGTGTTTGTGGAATCAAATATAGTCATGACGTCATTATAGCTCGCAGTTACGTCACTATGTTTCGTCATACCGGCAACGCATCGCCAGATGGCACCTCATGTCAAGATGACGTCATCGCCGATCAGCCGTGATGTTCGTTGAAAGTTGTTCTTTGTTTATTTATTTATTTTAATTTTATTATTTATCTATCTATCTATCTATCCATCCATATATCTATCTATCTATCTATCTATCTATCTATCTATCTATCTATCTATCTATCTATCTATCTATCTATCTATCTATCTATCTATCTATCTATCTATCTATCTATCTATCTATCTATCTATCTATCTATCTATCTATCTATCTATCTATCTATTTAATCTCTCTCTCTATATATAATATACATATATATATATATATAATAGATACTACATATATATACATATATATATAATTATTTGTTTGTTTCATTTTATTAATTAATTTAATAATTATTGTATCAATCAGTTGCACGTCACATTAAACGTCACGGGGTTGTTTGCGATGTGCCGATGACAAACAACGCTAGAATAACCTGGTCACGACGACGAGACAGAGAGGTCTGGCGCGTGCACTTACGACGTGCCAAGCATGCATAACCAGCAGGAACCGACCCCTGCTCTCTTCTCTTCTCTCTCTCTCTCTCTCTCTCGCGCGCGCGCTCTCTA